>NC_030422.2:19327599-19522599 GCF_001660625.3 Ictalurus punctatus | reverse complement strand
TGATCTTAAACATGCTGTGTGGAAGCTGTTACGACTGCAGGAACATAGTGTCGCTGCACATGGTTACCTTTCTGATTCACTTTTCTATTCCCAGACCCCCATTCCCTCTTCCATTTCCTCTCTCTCTCTCTCTCTCTCTCTCTCTCTCTCTCTCTCTCTTTCTCTCTCTCTCTCTCTCTCTCTCTCAATTTCCTTCTTTTCGTGTCTCTCTCTGGGCCAGTCCATGTAGGAGCTTGCACATGCTGTTTTTTTTTTTCTTCACCCTTCCTTTCTTGTTCTCGTATCTCCATCTTTTTCTGTCCCCCTTCTCTCTCTCTTTCTCTCTCTCTCTCTCTCTCTCTCTCTCTCTCTCTCTCTCTCTCTCTCTCTCTCTCTCTCTGTCTCTCTCTCTCTTTCGCTCTCTTTCGCTCTCTTTTGATGGCTCTGCCTGACAGTGCGTGCACTTGGAAACAAAACGGACAACATTAACAGGGGAATGCACCTCACCTCCCCAGTGCCCTACAGCTGTCAATCAAAAGGTCAGCGTATTGCTCCCTACAACTCAGCAACACACACACACACACACACACACACACACACACAAAAACAAGACTCTAGCAGCCCCACAAAATGCATGTTTGTTTTTTTTTTCTCTCCCTCTAGGTTTTTCCCCTTAAATGTTTCCTTCTTTGTACAGAAAAAAAAGTCAGAATAAGCCAAATACTAGAACCAAATACCAAAACCGATTAAAGAAAACTGCACATTAAACTGGATGAGAATGGACTGCAAAAGAAGAGTGGAAGAAATGCAGATAGGGCACACAGACAAATGTCCGGGCCCTATATAGTGCTTTCACCATGGCTGAAATCAATTTAACAATGTGGAACACACATTTTGGCTGAAATGGCTACAGCAAACAAAGGTGACAATAAGAACATAGTCACAAATCTGCAGCTATTAATAAACTACATGTTCTGTCACACTCTGGATTTATTCAAGTCGACTGTTTTAGACTTATATAGCTCTTCAGCAGAGATATGATGCTAAATCTAAAGCAAGCTGTAATTGACAGCAGAGAGTGCCTCGTAAGTCTGACTCCACTACCACAAAGTGTTTTACTTAATAAGTTATGATTAATACATTCTTATGCAAGTGTTACTAAAGAAAATAATTGAGGAATGAGTCTTTTAGCTGTTTGAGAAATAATATTTTATATGATATTAAAATACATCTGAACATCCACATTGTCATCATTTTTAAAATGTCTGTATAGTTCATGCTAATTCTAACAGGCATATTGCTGTGTTAAACATTGTTGACTGTTAGTTTGGTCTGGTCTAAGCACTATGTTATCATCCCTACAGCTTTCAGATGACAGTAACTTTGGTTGATGTAATATTAGTGACAAATTATGTAATATGATTTGAGAAATTTAATTAAAAAAATAATAAAAGGCTATAATAGACCAGGAAAGATAAGAGGAAAGGTAAGAGGTTTCACAAACTTTTGGACCCTACTTCTGACAGCCAGCCAGCCAGCCAGCCAGGTGGATGGATGGATGGATAGATAGATAGATAGATAGATAGATAGATAGATAGATAGATAGATAGATAGATAGATAGAGAAATTGACATGGAGAGATGGAGAGAGACAGAAGGAGAGGGATGGATGGATGGATGGATGGATGGATGGATGGATGAATGGATGGGTGAATGTATAGATGAACTGACAGACAGACAAAGGACATATAGATAAATAGACAGACAGACAAATAGATAGATATTTAGATAGACATATAGACAGATAGACAGACAGAGAGATAGATGTACAAGTTCGGACCTCTCCAGAGAGATAACTACAGAGAGGGAAAGGAAGCTAGACAAACATCATTACTAATGTCACTCCTTAATCAGCGCTTAATTAAAGGCCAAGGGAGAAGTCTGATGCATCACTGTCTGATATATTAGTACCCCATGGGCATCATGTCAAACTCCCAGTGGCTCCTTCAACCTCCCTTCAGAGGAGCTCCATTAAACCCAGGTGATACGGCAGAGACTCAATCCCTCCTCCTCCTTTTGCTATCACCTTCTTCCTTACAATGTCAGAAAGAGCGGAATGAGATGACTAGGGCAAATACAAGAGCTCCAAATGCAAACGATAGGATTCCATTTCCTGTGTTTGAGTGAAGACAGGATGCACTTTCTCTACTCAAATATCCTTTCATTCATTCTCCCCTCTTTGTCTAAAGCAAAACACAAGGGGAAGAAGACCAAAAAGGACAAATCGATATGATACCCATGCTCTAGGCCGCCACTTAACACCATGAAATATTAATCCTAGGTGATTGCATTATATCACGGGACACACTGCATCCTACACTAAAACAGAACAAATGTATTGTGTCTGCATTTCCCCATTTATCCCGGATTTATCCTGCTTCTTGAAATAAAAGAGATTACAATACTGTGAGACCACCTTTGTAGCCCGTAATCCGCCCCCCAAATAATCCCGGGCTATTGATTGATGATCAGAGGGCTGGTTCTAAATGAGGAAAGAGGAGATAAGTTCGCCATTCACTCACACAAGCCTCTCTGGATGGGGCTGATATATAGACCAAAGCCCACATGTTGAGTTGCAACACAATGGATAATAGCTTCCGAATAAAAGCCATTTTTGCCATTCATCTTTGTTGTATTTTCTTTCCAAATTCCAGCAGCACATAGCCCGACTTAGCTACCAATACAAATGTAGATTAGGGAACAGACCAAAAGTGTTACAGAGTTTCAGAATAGCTTGTGTCACTCTGATAGTTAACCAAACTCGGGTGTCACTCAATGCTTGTGTCATTAGTTGTCAGGACTCAGCCAGTAAAATGACAAGATTACAAAGTTGAACAGCTAATGCTGACATGGTGTGTGGTTCCCTTTGACCAGGGAAAGTATCAGCAGAAGTACATCAACTCAGCTTTATCACAACTGGTGCCTTTACCCCCTGCTGTTCCACCTGAATAACCCTCAAGAACACTGCATCCTTCCTTTGTACATTCCACTATTGTTGGCCACACCTCACTGCCCTTCAATCATATGCCACCCTGCGTCTCCCTGCAATTTTTTTTCTTTCTTGCAAAGTTTGGACTTAAATCTTCAGTGTCTTTTGTGTGAGTCTCTAAAGCCTCAGGTATAGGCTCAATGATGTATCACTGCCCTGTGATCTTTCTCCAAATGTGCAGGTGAGGATGTTGATTAAGACCCACCTCTTCCGTGAACACCTAACCAACTCATGAAAAGAAAAAAAAAAAAAAAAAAAAAAAAAAAAAAAAAAAAATATTGCACTTACACCTTTACTCTGTAAATACTCTACTTGTATTGTTCTCTACTTGATATATCGCTTTGCTTGTATTTTTCTCATTTGTAAGTCACTTTGGATAAAAGCGTCTGCTAAATGAATAAATGTAAATGTAAATGAAAAAACAAAAACAAACAATAAATAAATATAAACTGTGCAACGTTGCAAACTGTAACCACTCAGTGGAAATGTGGCTTTTGTTGCATGCTTCAACACATTCATGTCATGGATAATTTGGAAGGTTAAGAAAAGTCAGTATTACAATTTACACATTACAAAATACACATTGCCTTAGGGTTTATTAGATAAACTGGCAGTTATAGTTTTTATATAACAATAGCTGGGCTCATGATAAACAATAGCACATTTCTTATTAATCTTTTATATGAGTGTTGGAATTTACATCTATCCTCCATACTGCTTATTCTTCACAGGATCACAGGGAAGCCTGGAGCCTATCATAGGGAACTCAGGGGGACTTCCTGGACAGGGTGCCAACTCATTGCAGGGCCCAATCACACACACATTCACACACCACAGGCAATTTGGAAATACCAATTAGCCTACAATGCATGTCTTTGGACTGAGGGAGGAAACCAGAGTACCCAGAGGAAACCCTGAAAACATGGGGATTTGAACCCCCAACCTTGGAGGTGCAAGGAAAACGTGCTACCCCCTAAGCCACCATGCCTGAGGGTGGAATTTACTGTATAAATTGTAATTCGTTAGAAACTAAACTAGTTCCTATTCCACTTCATTCTGTTGAACGTATGAAATAACATGTAGCCACTTGCCTCATTTGGTGTGGGTGTGGTTGGGGAAATCAGGGCTGTCAATAAGCTCCCAAAATTCTGTCTTATTCCCACTCGGAGATTGACATAATCGCTTTTTCCCAGTCAGAAGGTGAGAATGTTGTTGTTGTTGTTATTGTTTTTCTCCTACAGTTGCAATCAAAATTATTCAACTACCATTGCAAATCCAGTTTATCGTCAAAATGTACAGACTCTCAGCTGTTTGTAATGAACAAATCAAACAAAAGCAATTGTAATAGTTCACCACAACGAATGATTCAAGTGGTTTCCCCAAATTCAATTGAAAATGCAAATTATAATGACCTTCCAGTTTAAAAATTATTCAACCCCTTCATTGCAAGCACCTTTAGTACGTAGTAGAGCACCATTTTGCTGTTATGACCTGCTGCAAACGAGATGCATAGCCAGACACCAGCGTCTGGCAGCGTTCATGATGAATCTTAGTCCATTCCTCATGAGCAATGGCCTCCAGTTCAGAAATATTATTGGGTTTGCGTGCTGCAACCGCCTTCTTCAAATCCCACCAGAGATTTTAAAGTCAGGTGACTGTGATGGCCCTGTAGAATCTTACAGGACTTCTTCTGCAACGAAGCCTTGGTGGATTTTGAGGAATGCTTGGGATCATTGTCCTGTTGGAAGGTCCAATGTGGCCCAAGCTTCAGCTTCCTCACAGATGGAATGACTTTTTCTCCTAGGATTTCCTGATGCTTCAATGAATACATTTTGCCTTCCACACGCTGTAGGTTTCCAGTGCCAAAAGATGCAAAGTAGCCCCAGAGCATCATTGAGCCATCACCATGCTTGACTGTAGACAGAGTGTTCTTTCTTCATTCTTCTTTCTCTCGGATATACCGTTGATCCATTGTGTCGAAAAATTCCAGTTTTGTTCCAGAGAATCCCAAAACTTCTGTGGCTTATTTATATGATTTTGAGCCAACCTTTCTTGTGCTTTTTGGCCAGTAGTGGAGTATGTCTTGGAGTTCTGGCATGGAAACCTTCTGTGTTTAGTACGCCCATTACTGTGCTCATTGAAACCTCAGTGCCCGTTGCCACCAAGTATTGCTGCAGGTCTTTTGCAGTTACTTGAGGGTTTTTCACAACCTGCCTTCTCAGAAATCTGGTTGTAGCCGTTGTTAGCTTCCATTTTCTACCCCTAGCCAATTCAGTTATTTCATGTGTTCCAGCTCAAGCACACCTGGTGCAACCAATGAAGCCCTTGATTAGTTGCATCGGGTGTGCTTGAGACAATACCTGTTTTGCATATTTGTGCTGTTGTGAGGGATTCCATTCAGGGGGTTGAATCATTTTGAGACTGAAGTATTTACATTATAAGTTGCATTTTAAGACATCATAACTTGCATTTTCAGTTGAATTTGGGGAAACCACTTGAAGCATTCATTGTGTTGAACTATTTCAGTTGCTTTTGTTTGATTTGTTCGTTGCAAAGAGCTGAAAGTCTGTATATTTTAACAATAAACCTGATTTTCAATGAGGGTTGAATAATTTTGATTGCACCTGTATATGGCATGACTACAGCATAAATGCACATAGAGGGTGCTAATGAGCACCTGTTTTAATCTCAAAATGTGAAATGGGACAAGCTCCAGCTTTGTAGAGATGGTATGGATGCAAAAAATACCAACCACAAGACCACAAATATGCTATTTTCAACAGGGGGGGGGGATACATGAGGCTTTAAGGTCTGTGTGGTTTCCACTGTATTTCAGTTCTGCACACTCGCACATTGATTTCTTATACTTCTATTTCTCTGCAATCATTGTGCACCGCAAGGTCTTACAACTTGGTTAACATTGAGCACACACACACACAGACATACACACACACACTGTCTCTCTCTCTCTCTTTCCCTCCTGTTCTCCTCAGTGCTTTCCACAGTGAGCACATACACACACACACACGCACACACACACACACACACACACACACACACACACACACACACACACACTCTGTCTCTCATTCTCCTCAGTGCTTTCCACAGTGAGCGCACACTCTCTCTCTCTCTCTCTCTCTCTCTCTCTCTCTCTTCGCTGATTTCCACAGTAATGTTCTCACATACAGTCAATTAGCAGACAAAGATGAGAAAAGAGAGTGAAACTGTCAGAGAGACGTTCTGCATCAGTAGGAGACCGCAGGCCACATGACACAGGTGTCTGGCCTTTAGTTGTGTGTGTGTAGCCTTTTTCAACATGGATTCTCATACTTTTTTGTAGCCAGGGACACAATCCAGTGCAAAAGAACCCCCCCCACACACACACACACACACAAACACACATATACACATATACAACTCCTCATTAGTCACCATCACCAGAGGTGTTAGTTGTCCTTGTGTTTTTTACCTGACTGACAGACACCATCATAAGCTAATGAGCTCACTCTTTCCACAGTTAAATCCCTCCATCCTTGCCTGCTCCCCCTTCTCCCATGTCTCTCAGGCACTACATCCCTCAAGTGTCTCCCGTAGAGAAAAAGGAGGGTTTGTTTGGAAAAGGTGTCCTGTCACATGAGAGTTAAACACGCACATGACTGCTCCAGAGAGACAGAGAGAGAGAAAGAGAAAGATATTAAGAATAAAAGTACTTGTGGTAATGTAGCATGCTTTTGATGGAATGGATGTGGGTGAAAGATGGAAGCTTTCCTCCACAAGCTGCTATAGATGTTACAGAGTTCAGTTGAAACACAAAGCCATGGAGGAGAATGTAATAATGCTTTGGACAAAGTCCAGGGGAATAATGATTATTTTGTTTAAGCACAGTAAAAGTGACCAAGCTTAAAGCTACACACTTACACACAGTCAAATAATGCTATGTCTATTCCTAATTCTAACCTTAAAAACATGAAATCAAAACTGCCTTTTTTTACCTGCACAAATATCACATTTCACTCATAAAGTCACTTAAAAATCACATTATGGAAGAAGAATGCATCATGATTTCTTTTACATTACTTATCTTTTATTGTCAACTTGTAAATCCATCGTTTTAGAGTATTTATTTAGGCTATTATTTTCCATGACTATTACTGTTGTTAAAATATGCAAAAATAGTCCTTACTTACATTTGATGACCAAAAGGAAATATATTGTCTGACTGACGGATTGATTGATTAATTAATTTACTAATTCGTTGGTTGATTGATTTGTTGAAGGAAATTATTTGGACTCTCTATATTTAAATAGCTGCAGCATTAGTGTAAAAAATTAATAAATAAATAATACTTTTTTTCCCCCTTTACAGTGATCAGCCAAATGTGTGCAAAAACCAAAATCAATTCCTATTATCACGGAGACAATTCAACACCCACACCCATCCACCCACCCACACACACACACACACACACAACACAACACAAACATGGAACAAAAGCAGGTCCCATGTTTTTATGAAAAATCATCCAAGCAGTCACACCTGTATTCCTGTTCTGGAAAATAACTCCCTGCTGACATACACGCATACACACATGCACAGAAACACGTTAATCCCTTAAAGGGGGCTTAAGGACTCTCAGAAGTGTGATTCCTGTTGGAAAGACTGCAGGCCAGTCGACTACGCCTGTAATTAACATTGTCTGTGCTTTTGAAAGCCTGGGCCAGTTACAAAGGCATGAGGATGCATGTGTGAGAGTTTGTGTGTGTGTGTGTGTGTGTGTGTGTGTGTGTGTGTGTGTGTGTGTGTGTGTGTGTGAGAGAGAGAGAGAGAGAGAGAGAGAGAGAGAACGAGACGGTAGAGTGTGAGAGAGAGAGAGTGGTAGAAGAGTAAGGGATAGGAGGATGAAGGGTATCATAATGGGTGAGGATAAAGCTCAAAGTCAAGCATGGGAATTATTTTAAAAGTGTGTCAGTGTGCAAAGTAAGCTGATCATAATTCCTGTACATGTCAGAAACAGAGATGTGTGTAATAAACATGGCGACACATGCTGTGCTTCTATTCTGAACGCTTTTATTAAAATATACCTTCAGCTGTCTGTGCCTGCGCCTTTTTTCCGATATTTTACGCACGTCTGTTTCTGTTTGGCCATTTTCCATAACAGTGTAAAAGTTGCTGCTTCAGACCACATCTTTATCAGCTGAAAATGGCAACTTGCAGTGTGCTCTGAGTGCAGCTCCAAGCCACAGTCTATAAGGTGTTACTATGGAAACCAAAGTAAGTAGATAGATAAGTGAGAAGATACAGGTGAGGGAAAAAATTGCCAGCCCATTACAAACCATTAGAGAAAAGATGGAGTTAAATGAAATTTCATTATTTCTTTAATCTCCTTCATAATTTAAGGGTCTTTAATCATTGATAACAACGGACCCGCTTTTAATAGCCTCACTCCAAAATGAATACTAGGCAAAACGGAATAATTAAAAGCCTCAGCAGATAAGATGCTTGTCTGCTGTCTTTTCTTCAATTTTCTCAACAAAATGGATGATGCCCTCACAAGTTGCTTGTGTGACTGACAGTGAAATATGATCATACGATGGGTAAATTAATTAAGGAATTATAAAAAGAGTATCTCTTAACATTTTGTTAGATGAAACACCACAGAAAGGTGATTTTATAACGACAGGCAGAATGCATTAGATGACAAACCCGTAAAATGGAAAAATACACTTAATTTTATTTATTACTAGTGTTAAATTAATTTTGAATAACTTTAAGTGTCACAGGCGAGGGATACAGGCGAGTTTCCAATGTAGTTACTTTTATAGGAACTCAAGAACCTTTATAGGAAATTACTTTTGGATGTGTTTTCACTGTAACCAGGGCCAAATTTAGTTCCTGGGCTGTAGTTCCAGGAACCTTCTGGCTAGTACTTCTGTAAACCAAAAGTTACTGCAGTGGATCTTGCCATATTGAACAAATACCCATTTTAAAACCATTTTACTTCAAAAAACAACTGTATTTACTTAAACGTTAGAGACACTTGCTTTATAGCAGGGAAATCACAGCAAGAAATGCTGCAGGACTGTATTTGTACATGTTTTTGATATAATGTCACTTGCTGTAGCTGTGCTTGTGCAGCTAGTGTATGAAATTAATGTTAACATCATATTCACACAGTAAAAGAAAAACAATAAAGAGCCACCGAACTTTAGTCTCTTCCTCACTGACATTCCATTTTTAAATGCTGAAGCAACATATGTGTCACATCTTATATTTTACATAATTGTCAATGAGCTGTCTGAATACTCAATTCTGATTGGCTGGTGTGCTTCAACATGCACATGACTTTACCTCTGTGTATGATTTAGTGCGGGCAGCGTTCTAGATCTTATGACCCATAAATTAAATAACTTATGAAAATATACTGTTATTTTTTATTATTTCAGTAAAATTTTGCACTGCAAACATCAATGACAGCTTTAATTTGTCAATGCTGGCAAGTGACCATGGTATAACTGGGATAATCCATGGGTAGGTGTGCATACCTCAATTTTTATACACTTTTTTTTAAGGCAACCACTTCCTCCACATCATATATATATATATATATATATATATATATATATATATATATATATATATATATATATATATATATCACAAAGGCATGTACTATGTCATACTATTGGAAACCTGACCCTTGCTCTTACTGTACTGGAGTGATGGAGTATGACCTGCTCCTAACTGAAATGTACGAGAGGAAAAGGACTGTGCTGAAGGAGAAGAGGACTCACAGAATGTCCACACTGACTTTCAGTCTGTCCGCCTGCTCTCCTGAGAACAGGCCTAAATAAGGAACTTGGACTCTCAGTAGCAGACAAGCAACTATGTGTCTCTTGCTCCATCCCTCTCATCCCTCTCTTTCTGTCTCTGTCTGTGGTAAGAACTGGGCCACAAGGTTTCCACATCCTCTACTAACCCCCTTGAGATTTTCATACACACACATGCACAAATAGAGACACTTTTTACCTGTTCAAATTTATGTTTCATCTCCTGTATACACCACAGAGATACAGTACAGAACGTTTCATTTCTTCATTTTCACAGCACCATAAATGCAATATGACAGGTTCAATTAAAAAGAAAAGAAAAGAAAAGAAAAGTGGAAATCTCAAAGCTCTAAAAGAGTATAGTAAATAAGGACAGATGAAGAATTGGCTGCACCTGGCAAAGTGTTTGTGGCTTTTCCAGCTCTACTGTTGCACTCTCTGTAACCTTTTCAACAGTAAGAGGCCTCATTGATTTAAAGAGATGACATTGACTTGGCCCTTCATGGGCAGTGGGGCATTGACCCAGCGAGGAGCCTCCACCTGGGGCTTTAGAGAGCCCACCTGTCTAGATAACTTCCATCTACCACTGAGCCATGAATGAGCAAGAATCACTCGGGTAATGACAGCTGCAACTTTGTGTGTGGGGGCATGTTTTTATAACTTGGTGGGGACAAACTAGAACACTAATGGAAAACTAAAAAAATTTCCTTGTGGTTACTGAGGTTAAGGTCAGGGTTTAAGATTTAGGTGTAGACAATGCATTGATTAGCTGCATTAATGTCAGTAAAAGGTCCTCACAAAGATAATAAGACATGTGTGTGAGTGTGTATGTGTGTGTCTGTGGTTAGTGTCATGATACCCCCAAAGGTGCACTGAACTACACTTCCCATCAGCCACGGCATGTCACATGTTTTTAGTCACTGGCAAATGTGTCTCATTTCACCCTGGCTGCATCCTAATATCCCTACTACACAGTAGGAGTAGTATATCCAAATTCTTAGTATTCATAAAACAGTAGGTGAGAATACCTGGATTGCCTACTGTTTCCACAGAGAGTTTGCAGTGTGGAACCACTGGACACTGTAGATACTGTGCTATCCCATAATGCAACGGGACTGGTAGGGAAGACCTGACAGAATCTGTGCCATGTAGTACGATGCATACCATTTATACTGATAAGTATGTATCAACGGCCGAGCAGTAGGTACTGTCACAGTATGCGATTTTGGACATAGCCCCTGATTAGCACCATTATAATGCTGCATCTCAATTTATATTTATTTAGAATTTATAATTCAATATAAATTATGTATGTATATATTAATCAATATAAATTATTCAATGTAAATTATATATATAATTTACAATTTATAATTCAAATTATACTATGCACTAACAGTATGTACTTTTTTTGTGAAGAAAAAGTACATACTTTCGAGTGTGTAGCAAAAGAGTATGCAAGTACTCGGACATACTAACATGTCATGTAATGGAAGAGAATGTTGTTGCCTAGTTACGCACTCTGTCACCGTAAACAAACTCCTTATTGAATTTCAGCTTTTCTTCATTCATCATTGTTTATGCAATTTATACTATATAATTATTTTACCATTCCCTTGATTTATTTTACCACATTTTGTTTACATCTCTCTAAATTGAATCAAAAAGCAAACCAGCAGAAAACTCCTCCTCCCTCACGCAAGGAGTTGTGGGCAATATTAGCTGAAAAAGTGTCCATGGATCCACACTTCAAAAATCTACCGGAAATAGTAGACCATCCGTGTACTGTTGTGATACTCATTTCAACATACTACGATTTGGGACACACTAATTCTAATCTATTAGGACACACTATTTAGGACAGATAGTGGGTCAATTGGGATACAGTATATAAGTTCCTGTGTTTCAGTGTCTTAAGCTTTTGTTGTTGCTGTGTTTGTGTTTTGTCATGTGTACCATAGTCTCATTCATAGTCTGCACTTGCATCTACCGCCTCTACAAATCCCTGACAGTTTGGAATAAATACATTTTTAAAAAACTTGTAGGGATTAAAATTCAGGTTTATCTTGAAACACTATGGATATACCATATGTTAAAGAATATGAATCAGAACATATGGGAGAATGCATTTACACTGATTACATTTACGCAGAATATATTAAGTGTGTGTATAAGCAGATTCACACATGTCTGTATTCATGAAGCAAGAAAGTTGCACTTCTTCCGCAAAACAAAAGGAGGCACCACAGAGCAAACTTTTACAGCTTTCAGTCCCACATTCCTCTCATTGCTCTCACTGCACACTCCCAACAAGTCGACTCATACTATGCTGGCTAAACAAACCTCCTGATATTAGTGACCAAAGCAAAATACTTCCCTCTAGGCTTACACACTGTGCATTTTCACTGAACAGATGTGTGATGCATGCCACAAAAAAAGAAAAACAAACAAACAAACAAACAAAATTACAGATTTGATTACTTTATGAATCAGTTAATTCAATCAGGTTTTACCCCACTTGTTCTAATGCACAAGAATAAATATTGACTCAACAGAATTAGCATATGAGCTATAGTCTGCATTGCTATTGTTCACTGCCTGGGTTAATCCCATTACAGCACACCCAGATTGCTGAGCAATGTGTTTCTTATACACATAACAAGTGTAGTCCATTGGTTCTATTGATTTTGGAACAAATCCAAGAAAATGATGACTAAAGGCTTTTAAAAATAAGTTCTCTCATATAGGCTTTACTCTTTTATGAGCAATATAAACCTTGTAAAATTCACATTGAGGAGAAAAGATGAGGTAAGGTGAGAACAGATTTAGGGTCACTGATCGACAAAAACAAAAAACAAAAACATTTTTGACAATTTTTTTGTTCTGACTATAACATATTGTATTTGCCAGAAATATTGTTTAGCAAAATGTTGAGGTTATTATTTACTTTATAATCTTGCCAGGGCTTTTTACAAAGATCACGCATCAGACACAGATGGATGTAGATGATGCTAATGATCAACATGATTACTCATTTTCTCAGTGCATTTATGGCATTTGGCAGCTCCTTATCCAGAGCTGCTTACATTTATCTCATTTATACAACTGAACAGTTGAGGGTTAAAGGCTTTGCTCAAGGGCCCAACAATGGCAGCGGTGGGACTTGAACACATGACCTTCCGATCACAGTAGTCCAATATCTTAACCCCTGAGCTACCAATGCCCATTTCCCATTGTAAACTTGTTTAAAATGTTTATAAAATGTTTAGTTTCTAATGTATTATTAATATATTAAATGGAAATGAAATAAATCTGAATGGAATCTGTAAATGCTGTTTAAGTGGCAATACTTTCACTTAACTTCACTTCTGGTTGAGATACATGCCTATGAGAAACATAGTTCAGTTCAGTAAGCCTGGTGTTTTTGGTAGAAAATGACAAAATTTGACCATGTGAAAGGTTCTCCCAGGCAGCCAATCATTCATCTTCAGTAATCTTTTTTCCTGCTCAGGACCGTGGTGGATCTGGTGCATATCCCAGTAACACTGGGTGTGAGATAGGAATAAACCATGAATGTGGTACCACTCCATTGCAAGGTGCCATGTACTGTACGTATATATGTTCATGCAGGAATGTATGGAATAATTGTAGTATAGGTAATCCACTTACTGGCATATTTTCTGGGAAGTAGAAGGAAAAAGGAGAACTTAGAGAAAACCCATGTGTATACAGAGAGAACATACACAGACAGAGAAGCTCTTCACGGATATTATGGATCCAGGGACCCTTGAGCTGTGAGGTGGAAATGTTACCTCCTATGACACTATGCCAGTCTGCCTCATATACACAGTATAATGTCAGTTTTGCTTTATTATTCAGTGTACTGACTGTATTTGAGCAAGCTAAGCATATCTTTAATGTTTAAAACTAGGTGTTAGCATTATAGTTAGCTCTCAAGGCCTGCCCTTATTCACCTATATAGGTAGAAGCAGATCTGACTGTAGATATTAATAACCGATGGCTGCTTTCTGCTCATAAAGCAGGCAGTTGATTGGTTTAAAATGAGCTGCAGTTCAGAGCTCAAATTGAAATCTATTGACTAGCCGGAGACCGAGGACGGGCACACATACCAATGAAGCGAGGGATTAAACAGACTCGTTCTTCATAAAATTAAAATGGAGGAGAGAGAAATGAGGAATAGGCGGGAGTACAAAATTCTATATCCGCTATATAGATTTTTTTCTGCCTTAAGTTCATGGGAGAAAATGCAGCTTTGATATATATATATATATATATATATATATATATATATATATATATATATATATATATATATATATATATATATATATATATTTTTTTTTTTATTAATCTTAATGCAGGAAATCATTCTGACCAAATACTGCTTGACCCATCCCAGCAATGCATTATCTAACACAGAACACACACATATACAGTACTAAATAGGGCTACAATGAAACAGAACCTAGTGGTGCATAGCTCAGTCTCAGACTTATGTAGGTTACATAATTAAAATAAATAGACATCGGAAATCCTTTTCTGCTTTGAATGTCCAGCCTACTTGACAATGTAATATTAATTCATCTCAGTGTCTCTGAGACTATGTACACTAAAGACTGAATGTTTACAGTGGTGTGTTGGGAGCTGGGGTGCGGAGGCTTGTTCAAACACTGTCAGTGTCATCAGAGAAAGGCCACACTGTCAGCATTTCTCAGCCTGCTCTACAGGGAGCACGTGTGTGTGTGAGAGAGAGAGCGAAAGAGAGAGAGAAAGGGAGACAGGGGCAGACTCAAGTCCATTCTCCAGCCCTTATTGCAGCCTCGTTTAGACAGTGAGTGAGTGCTGAAAGCTGCCCAAGAGCCTTAACCTGACGTTAATGCTGGCTTCAGCAGATCTGTGAGTGGATCTATCTGCTAAAGTGAGCCATCAGACATCAAGACTCCACTTTTAACAGACAGGATCGGCCTTGCTAATCCAGACTCCTAATACAAAAAAAACAAGCAAAAAAACAAGAGGTTCTGTCTACAAATGTCATGTAAAATGCAAAAAAAAAAAAAAAGACTCTTCTTGGGGTCAGGATGCAGCCTCAAAAAAATAAAATACATTTTATTAAGTGTATGTAATACAAATATTCTGGTGGCTAAATCATAGCTAGCTTACTGTTTGTATGTCTTCTAACACTTTCCCTTAAACCTCTTATAATGTTCCTCTTATTTTGTCTGTTATACTTTAACTGCATTGCCTGCTTTGAATTATGAGCTCATTAACTTGGGTTATAACCAGTATCCATCTATTTTGCTTATTAGTGTGCTACAACTTCCTATTTCCCGCTCCCTCAGTCAGCAGTATCACATCGTAATGAGTGAGACGGCCGCCTTTGGCTCTGACATTGAGCACTAGCGCCGCAAGGTTGTCCTCCGAGCTGTCATATCTGCGCTCATGCTGCATAATTCTCCATGGCGGCTAAGCGCCTTTTTCCAAACAGCACTGTATCATTTGGGGGCAAGCGAGTGAGCTGGTGTGAGGGAGAGTGAGGATGAGATTACAGCACGATATAAAGAGCAATTCTGTTTTCACGAAAGCTAGCAGCAGTGTGAATACAGCACTGCTTTATGGTGCTTTTTAGCTGTAGGTGATTGGTGTGTTATTAATTGAGAGATGAAGAAACTGAGATGGCAGCAGTGCTGTCTTTATTGCCATTGGTAATCATTTGCTCTATATTACTATTAAAATGATTGTACAGTGTTAGTGGATTGATGGTAGCTGCCTTTCGTTCCTACAGGTGTGCGCATGTTTATTGTTTCTTGGCTGTCGATCCTCTGTGTCAGCTGGCCAAGAGGAACAGGTGGGGCGGTGCTGCATGAACACAATTAAACACCTCTGAGACACACAGCCAGTTCATTTTATCTCCTTTGCCCTCTCTCTCTCTCTCTCTCTCTTTCTCACTCTCTCTCCCTCTCTCTCTCTCTCTCTCTCTCACTCTTGCTCTCTCTCTTTCCATTCTTCTGACATGACAGTATGATGATACAGGCCTCTTGACTTTCACAACTGAACGCCGGGGTCAGGACACGTCACTCACTGTGGGTCACTAGGGGGCGCACTCTTAAGGTCCATTGCCATGGCATGTCAATCAAACAAGGGCGGTATTCAAGTCATTCAAATGACCCAAAATATTTACTATAAGAACACACATGTGACCGTAGTGTTAAAGTAACTAATATAAACATAATATAAGTCAGCTTCTGTACACATATTTCTAAGCAACTCCAAATCATAATCCATTATAATCCATTATAATAATATTAGTATCATAAATACATTAGCTAGTCCACTGGGCAACTAGAATCTCCACTGTGCTTCCAAGTGGTTACATAATGTAGTAACATATGGCCAGCTAGTTCAGTATATTAATACAGACTAAAAGAAACAAATACTTTTTGATCATTATCCTCTCAAAAAAATGTTTCTAATCGAGCACATCATGTTTTGTGCCCTTGACAAAATGTCAGGAAGTCACTGGCCAGTGTTTTGGCTATAAGATGGTGTTCTGTCCTCGTGTCTCAAGTAAAAAATATATGCACCCGAGTCTAGTTAACACCTTTATTTTCTCTGGATATGTCCAACCATGAAAGGAAGTAGGAGAGTTATATGGTGGCTTTAAGCTGGGCTTTATTTTGCTCATCAGTGATTTTACATAGCTGGAAAACATAGCTGATATGGGTCTTGGAAGATTGTGCTCAGCTCACAAAGTTTAAGCATAGATACATTCTAAATGAAAACTTCGATAAGGGGTATGAGGTATATGGTATATTTATGGTTGTTGTACCTACTTGTTCCACTTGGCAGCTATGAATGGAAAATATATATTTAAAAAAAAAAAAATGGACACAAGATCTGCTTGTCCCAAACTCCCAGTGTAATGTCTCAGATATGCTTTTTCAATCACTCACCTTGAGACAATTTGCAATTTCTGCAAAACACAATATAACATTTATATCATAGAGACTTTGAAGAATAGCTAACATAGACTCAGTTCTTGTTTTGTCTTTGGTACTTTGTGCATATCCTCTAACGCCATCCCACCCCGGTGCGAACACACACACACACACACACACACACACACACACACACACACACACACACACACACACACACACACACACACACACACACACACACACACACACACACACACACACACACACACACACACTTCCCTCACATGTTCTGAAATATAATATGTCATGATGACAGGCTTAGAGAGAGATACACTGTCTGACCATAATTACTAGAGAATCTTCCAGAAATGCTCTGCTATCATGGCAGCACTGCTTGTCGAGGGAGATTATATCCCTGGCCTGAGTCAATGACGGCGGCAGCGAGTGAACAGAATTGACTGTCAGCTCGTGTAATTATTCCTATAGAAGAGTACTTCATGCACACACACAAACACGCGCGCACACACACACACACACACGCATACACGCATACTCACACACTCCACACTCGTACTTCTTATGGAGCCATTTTTTGAAGCGACACCATCGGCAGACTTTATGAAAACACACACTTAAAAGTGTCATATTAAATTTGCCGGCTTGCACACACAAACAACCCACTTCAATCCCCCCCCCCCTCCCCCCCCAGCATCCACCCACCCACCTCACACACACACACACAACTCCCCAACACCCCCCTTTCAGCTCATCTCTAATGCTGACAATTAATTACTGCATTTCATTATGGCTGACTGAAGATCATTCCTCGTAATGTGTTAGGAGTGAGGATTGCATTAGTGTAATGACAACACTACACAGGATACAGCACTGGAATAATCCTATAGGGTGTTCTTCTATCTTATTTTACCTGATCATATAGTAGCTGATCAAATTTCAAAAAGCATTTTATGCAGTGTCTACTAATCAGTTGTGTTAGTGCTGATTCTTAAAGTCGATTCTTGTGTACTGGACTAATCATCACATAATGAGATCTATGCGCACACACTCACTCACACATACACACATGCCTGCATCCTCTAATGGCGGTGTTTGGGGAGAATCATGCAGTCGGATGGTTCTCAATGCTTCTCTCCAGATCAATGCTAATGCTATTACTAACATCACTCATATGCTCTCCAGCATATATTTATGTGCTCAGGAGACCTGTCCTTCCTGGCACACTTCTCCTAACTGTCTTTGTGTGTGTGTGTGTTTGTGTATAAGAATGCAAGAGAGAAAAGTAAAGGCAGGTAAATAGATGGAGAGTTAGACATAATGTGTGTACATATTGTGTGTGAAAACGAATATTGCTGCATTCACTAGCAGACTCGTGCAAGGTCTAATCCACTTACTGATATAAACACACACATCTCCGTTTACAGGAATGGCCTCTGATCCAATAACACACGCAGGCCACAAGAGCAGACGTCGGCGTGTCTAGCCGTGTGTGATGCTCGCCAATCTGTAAAGCAGGACTTTGTTGAAAACAGATATCTCTGTGTTCTTACACTTCAAGAGCTACTAAAGGCTAGTAAATCCATTAGCTACAAGACATGAAAAACAAACTTCCTGGTCTTCCAACTCAAGATGACACCACACACATCGAGGCCTAGCCATGGTTTCAGTGCTGGACCAGCGCATGTGTGCTCTGATTAGTGGGATTAGGCTTCAATTCCTTCTTTTCTGCTTGTCTGTGTTTCTTGTCTTGTAGTGGAAAATGAATCATTTATGACTTTCTGGAATCAGAGACCTTGAGAAGAGAGGGGGAAAGAGAACGAGAGAGCAAGAGAGAGCGCGAGAGAGAGAGAGAGAGAGAGAGAGAGAGAGATGGGGGGGCAGTAAATATCTGCTAGGTTGAAACCAAGGACAGCGGCATCTGCTCAGAGCACTACAGTATATTTCCCCTGGTACACACAGACCACCTGCGTAGCTACAGGCCCTCTGCTAGAAGCTCCACAAGTAATATTAGGCTTCAACACCCCCCTCCTCATACACACATACACACACTTTTAGACCTAGAGCTACCGTGTATAAATTATGAATTATAATACTGGACAGAACATGACTTATAGCAAAGAAAGTTGGATTTAAGAAAGTGGCCTATAAGTCATTTTTATGACATGCATAACCTCAACCTTGTTAAAATTCAGCAGGCAAAACTGATAGCATATTTTATTGTATCTGAATCTAACATTGCATTTTAACTGTAGTGGTTAACTATGTAGGGGGATACTGTGGCTTAGTGGTTAGCACATTTGCCTTGCACCCACAGGATTTGGGGTTCAATTCCCACCTCTGCCCTGCATGCATGGAGTCTGCATGTTCTCCCCATGCTTTGGGGGTTTCCTCCTGGTACCTTGGCTTCCTCCCCCAGACCAAAAATATGTGCTGATTGGCAATTTTTAAATTGTCTGCAGTCTCTGTGATTGTGCTCTGAAATGGGTTGGCACCCCATTCAGGGTGTCCACCTGTGTGCCCCAGGATCCCTGCAACCCTGTGTAGGATAAGCAATACAGAAAATGGATGTATAGATGTATGGTCTACATTAAACACTTTTAATTAGAACATGATCTATTTATTATCACTAACATTCACAAGCATATAACTAGGCTGCTGCTGATTTTTAGCTGATGCCAGGAAAACCATGCATGTATTTATTTATCTTCAGTTAGTGATTTATTCTGGTGAGGGTCAAGGTGAGCCTGGAAGCTATCACAGAAACAGTGGGTGCACCATGTACACACTCATTCAAACACTCATTTACACCTAGGGGCAATTTAGCATAGCCAGTCCATGCACTGGCATAGTTTTTGGGAAGTGGGATTAAACTGGAGAACCCAAAAAAAAGGAAACCTGGAAACCAGAAACCCACATGGGAACAAGAACATGTGAAACTCCATACAGACAGTAACCTGAGCTTAAGATCGACCTAGGGATGGCGAAGCTACCTGCTGTACCACCATACTGCCAAGATATAATAAATTATGTACTATAATTTACTCAGAATAATAAAATATATTCTGTGTAGATTTGATCATTGTAAATGCAGCATACAATAATGGTCTCCATTTGCTGTGCAATGAATAACTCAGCTGGACTTACAGTACAAGCTGGCCGAGTAGTTTTCTGCATGTGTTCATCATTACATTAAGCTATATTCTTATGCCAACTTGCGTCATGTTAATCTCTTTCGTGGATGTTTTTTTTTTAATTTTTATTAGCCACATGTTAATTGTGGCTTGTTGGTGGCATATTGCTTTTAGGTCCTTAGGTGGCACTAACATCTACCTACTAAGGACAGGCTCACACCCAGGATCGATTTTGGGCTGGTTTGGGCAAGAGGGCACCCTCATCGCAGGTTTGCTTTCACACCAACAAATTTATGGATTGGAGTTTTATATATGCCACTTGTGCTGTGGACAAAATCTTTGCAAAACTGGTCCTCAAAGATACATCTCAATGTTTATATATACTCAACATTGATCAGTGGTTTAGGTCAGTCAGTCTGTGCACTTATATATAAAAATCATTAATTGAATTGTAGGTGACTGTGCTTGAATGCCTTACACTCTCTCCTCCATAGACCACAATATACCATTCTCTAGAGTTGTTAAATTTGAAACAGTAAGTTATGTGACAAGTTGAGCCAATTGGGTTATTCAACATAGCAATCAAGTTCACCTCAACTAGAGCCTAAGTACTGCAACTGTCACAATGGACCAAACAATCAAACTACCTAAGACCAAGTTACAGCTTGGCTTCTAATAATGGAGTTGGAAATAACTGATGTTTGGGGGAAATACCAAGCTCGAACATCTACTTCTTCTCCTATTTATCCATTTCCTCACTCACTACCTCCCAGTCTCCTCCCACCTACCTAAGATTCTTTAGAGCAGTGGTCACCAACCCTGATCCTGGAGATCTACCTTCTTTAAGACTTTAGTTCCAGCCATAATCGTGCCCATCTGACCATTTCATCATTGCCAAAGTTCTTGATCTACTAAAACAGGCATGTTCGATTTTGATTGGAGATGAAACCTGCAGGAAGACTCTTCATGTCATTTAGATGAATTCATGGCGTGCATTTGGAAAGATATCATTGATGAGTTATGTAGACAAGGCAACTTCAAAATTCTCACTTGTAAAAATCAATACATAATTTTAACCAATGTTGCAGTCATTAATCCATGTCTCCGGACTAATTTACACACATCAAGCCATTTACACTGTATTTCAGCCTTATATTCCATTTGTACATTTGATACCATTCCATTTGCATATGTCACTTTTGCACTTCACACTTAATGTTACTTGCTGTTTTGCACTTCTGGTTAGATTCTAACTGCATTTCATTGTGTTTGTACTTGTTCTCTAATCATTGGTAGTAAAGTCCAATAATGTCTATAATGGCAATAAAGTCTAATAATAAAGTCTAATGTAATCTAATCCAATCTAATTAAAAGACCCACAGAGCATACATGCTCAGAATTTAATCTAGATTCTATTTACTCCTGTTGTAGAATAGGGGAGACAGAGAGATATGTGAAGGTTTATCATGCAACACACTGTTCCAGTAACATGATAGAAAGTGGCTTGCCCCCACTTGATCTGCTGTCATCAATACATCCGGGAAACCACACATGAGCCCAGAGAAAATGTGGAACCGCATCTGCTCCCAGTTCACAGCCAGAAACAGCATTCATGCTGACTCCTCACCAACCCCCTGCTAGCATCCCTCCAAACTCTCTCACCACTCCAACCACTGCTGTTACTGCTGCACCCATTAATGAACACTCCAAAGAGTGCACCAGCAAGAGTGCAGGGCTGCAGTTATGATTCTATTATTAGCTTGAGCAGTGGAGGGGCTTCTCACAACGTCTTGCCTTGATAAATGAGAGTTCATTAATTGGATGCAGAGAAAACAGCCGTTTGCCACTTTTGACACGTCTGGTTCCCCAAGCAGGCAAGTCCAGAAGATTTGCAATTAAGTGATGGCAGACGGAAAGAAGGCTGGTTATGCGGGGCCGCTATGCAAACCGATTAGGCGAGGAACGATATTAAGACTACAGCATGAACAGATGATTACAAAAGCGACGAGACCAGCTGAGCTATGAGACAAGATAAGTGCCAAATTACCAAAACTACATTGGCAAAGCTAAAACCAGGAAAGAAAATGAGAAATGTAGATATGCAGATGAATAGTGACATAGCATCACATCTCTTTTGGATTGGTTTTTATATTGTGATTGTTGTGCCCATTAGTATTACAATTTTAAGCAATAACAAAGAGAGAGAACATGTGTACAACCTGTAAAAACAGATGTTCTGGTGTTTTTTTCCACTTGGGAAGACCCAGGAGCCACCAAAAATGACTGAATGTCAAACAGACACACTGACATCTGATCCAACATTTTGCTCCCTCTGTTGAAACAGTTTGGTCCCATATGTGACTCTGAGGCAGAATTAGAGAACTTTGAGACATCTAAGCTGTGATGTGCTGAGTTATTTTGACATTTGTCATTAGTGCAAATAAAACAGGACATCATGGCACATTCTGGACTTGAGGTAAGCTTGGAATCTTTGGCATTCATTCAACAGGCTGGACTTTTCTGTTCTCTTAATTTAAATTTTAAAATGTACCTATATGATTTTGTATGAAAGTGAAGAGCATATAAAGGATAGAGTTCTACCCAGTTACACAGTAATGTATAGCCATACATTCATCCCCCCATCCATCCATTTTCCATACTGCTTATCCTACACAGGGTCATAGGGGAGCCTATCCCAAGGAACCCATCGCAAGGCACAATCACACAATGGACAATTTGGAAATGCAAATCAGCATACTGGTGGAACTGGAGTACCTGGAGGAAACTCCTGAATCACAAAGAGAACATGCAAGCTCCGTGCACACAGGGTGGAGGCAGGATCTGAAACCCCCAACCCCAGAGGTGGCCGACAAATGTGCAACCCACTAAGCCACAATGGCTCCATACAGTCATGTATAGTTTTAAAGTTTGGCTGTGAACATATGCTAGTTCTGTTTTGATACTAAGTTAGTTAGTTAGCAAGATAGTTAATAATGGACTGTTAAGTTATAGCCAATTTATATAGTATTTGTGGCAGTTTAAAAAGTATTTCAGTTACAACAATAGGCATTTTCTCTCTATGTAGTTCAACAATCCAAAAAAACAAAAAACAAAACAAAACAAAGCAAAGCAAAAAAAAAAAAAAACACATTTAAATTGGGCAGTACTTTTTGTCACCTAATGAACACCATATCAAGGTACACTCTCACAGTTTTATATCAAGACAAGTGTCAGTGGATAAAAGCGGTTCAAACACGCTTGATGACAACATATTTGACCAACAAATTACTGTGAAGAAATAATCACTCATCCATGAAAAAATAAGAATTGCCTCCACTGGGGATTTCCATCCTTAAAACACCACACCAATATTCATGCTTTTGTACTGACGTTGGTCTTTTACACAACATGAGTTGCTTCACATTGTGGCTGCCTCTACATGTACAGTACATGGTGATCGTCTTTGATGATTTACTTTTGCCAATATTAGACAACTTTTATTCAATGTGTTTCTATTGCACTGAATCATTGTACAAGTGTCCACAATTCTTACATTTTAAACCGATGCATACTCAAGGCTTACAGTTAGTTTGCATTTTCGTCACTAAAGAGTCAACTTGAAGGAGGTGCCATTTGGAACATGCCCTGAAGTGACAAGAGTCAGAATCTTTTTCATCTATGATGACCTTGTTCAGAGCTTCTGGTTAGATTATCTTGATTGCCACCGTGACAAGGGGAGTAATCTGGCTCATTCCAAACCTACAGAGAAATTTGACTCCTCATGTTATGAGTGTACATTATGAACCTGCTTAGACTTGATCATTTCATGTATCTCGAGTATCAGGATGATCCACTTTAGAGTGCAACCAAGATGTATTTGAAATAGATTTAACACTTAAACTGCTACAGGAAGTCTGAGACAAATTTCTGCCACAAGTCTTTCCAAGCCATATTACGCATGTCTTGCATGAAAGGCATAATGTCAGTTCCCTGTGAAATGGTAGCAAGATTAAAAATCATGATTCTTTTCTGGAAATTGATGTTTGAATGTAATGAGTGAATTTGCATATTAATGCATAACAAAGGCTATCAGATATCAGTGTGCCTTATCTGAGACCTATTTGGTTACACATGTAAATGTGTGTGGTAGTATTATGATTCAATCCAGCTACAAAACACATAATATGTCCAAATGTAACTGGGGTCAATGCAAGAAATGGAAATATAACAAATAATCCATGTTGCGTATTTATTTTTCAGTGGTAAACATTGCTTAGTTCTCCTTTAAATCCTCCACTGTAGAAAGAAAGCAAATGTCAAGTCAACACTAGATTTACAAAAGCCACCTGCAGCACACCTTTCTCTTTTCCTCATCACCTTCCACAGATAGATGTGCTTGCCTCAGGGCAATACCACAAACTCAAAGAAACAGTGTTCAACATCTTTAAACAGACAGACAGAGAAACAAACACTCATTTCAGATCTCCTACACAGAAAAAGAGGCTTCTTCAAGCATCTAGCTCTCACTAAGCCAGCCAGATCTAAAACTCTTTATTTTTGTTTGCCTTTGTTGCCTGCTGTAACAATTCACACATCAGATATTTCTCAAAGTTGTAGGTGTCACTGTGGCACCTGAATACAAAGTAATGCACATAAAAAAAAATAATACTAAAAAAATAAAATAATAATAATAATAATAATAATAATAATAATAATAATAATAATAATAATAATAAATGGGGCAGTAAAGAACTGGTGAAAAAGCTGAAACAGAAAAAAATAAGGAAATAATTAATAATTATTTATTATTTAGTAGTTATTTTACGAAAATATTATGGTCCATGCACAACATGGTTGGGAATATCATCCAGACATGAATAAGATTAATACTGAAAAGGTCTTGGTATTAAAATGGCACCATTTTATTTCTAATAAAAGGCAGATTTGGAGGTGATTTAAATCCCTCAAGTAACAAGGTGAAAAGGAGAGAGAACAAGAGGTGGGTGAGTGTGTGTCCATGCATTAGTGTGATTGTGTGTGTGTGTGTGTGTGTGTGTGTGTGTGTGTGTGTGTGTGTGTGTGTGTGTGTGTGTGTGTGTGTGTGTGTGTGTGTGTGTGTGTGTGTGTATACAGGGATTAAAATGATTTATGCTTCACTGGCATGCCTTCCTTCTCACAACATGAGAGGAGAAGACTCTCTCATCAGTCACTGCTCCACTCTACCATTTTTCACCCTTTCCAAAACACACTCCGTTTCACCTCGGCCTCACCTTCTGGAGTCGATTTCTCAAAGCCCGCAGGAGAGTCCAATTCCACGGCCACAACCATGTCTCCTGTCACAAGACGGCACTGACCTAAACACACTGTTAAATCACCAGAATTTGAAATGCAGCACAAAAGGTGATTTCTGTGAAGCCAAAATGGCAGCCATGTTGTTTTAGCCTTGATTAATGTCCCTGATGGAATACTAAAACGTTGAGTGAAATGAAAAATTGGTCTTAATTAGTGGTAAATATTTGTCCATGTCTAGTCAGAGACACTGATGGTGCTTTATCAGGTATAATAAGTATGACCTCAGCTAGTTAAAAAAACTGAATTAAGGCTGTCATTTCACTAACATCAAACTTAAATTACATAGAGATTTTCCCCTTTTTTTAGCCAGCAGTGCTAAATGTTCAGAATGAATTAGTGCTTTGCTAACAATACAACAGCCAAAAAAAAAAAAAAAAAAAAAAAAAAAAAAACAATACAAAATCCCTTATTTAATACAATGGCAACATATTGTTTAGGCAGATTTGAACTTTATTAGCAGTATGCTCATTGTTTTATTTTAGCAGTGCTAGTGGAAGTGTGCAGTAATAGCATTGCTAGCAGGATTTCCCAACATTAGCACTAATGCCTGCATGTTGTCAGCATTACCAATGCTAGCTTTGTTAAATAAATCACAGCAGCATGTTCTGAGACAAATGCGGGTGGTGCTAGTGTCACACCTGTTAATGTAGCATCCTGATAACTCAAAGTGCACATTTTCACCCTCATGTAAGGTCCCAGAAGTACTCTGCTAGCTCTGTGTGCAGATAATGTGCATGTGCAGTAGCTACAGATGGGTGGCAAATTTAAAGGATGTGTGTGTCTTATTATGGTTTTGGGCCACCACAAATATTCTACAAGTCTCTGAAACATCATTTTACATATAATATTCCATCAGTTGGTGTTTGATGATAGTCAGGGAGAGAGTTGTCTAACATGTCAGTCAAAATTCTCCCAAACAGTAGGTGATAGGTGGCATCATGGCACAGCGATTAATGTTGCCACCTCACAGCTCTAGGGTGTTGTAAACTGAGCTTGGGTTACTGTCTGTGTGGAGTTTTGCATGTTCTCCCCACGTCCATATGACTTCCTTCCATGTTCTCTGGTTTCTTCACACCACCCCAAAACACTGATTACTCTAAAATTGCCTCCAGGTGTGAGTGAGTGTGTATGAACTGGCATCCCATCCAGGGTGCATTCCTACCTCATGCCTAGTGTTTCCTGGGATAGGCTCTGGATCCACCCTGAACAGGATAAAGTACTTAATGTAGATGAATCAATGGATGATGTAGCTCAGCCATTACACAAGCACTGGCATTTTCAGCAGGAAAAAATATAGAAGACAAAACAGAATCTTAGCCAAGATAAAGGCATCAATCAGTTTGTCTTTCAAATGCAGGGTTAATTATTCTTTACTATGCTTAAATAAGGAGGTGAGATTTTTATGTTGAGGTTTTATTTTGGATAACACCATGATGGGTTCTGAATCACTTTTTCCATTTAAACTGATATGACCCCCTCAAAGGTTTTTTTTTTGGTTTGTTTGTTTGGTTGTTGTTTAAAAAAATATTTTTATACAATTTTTTTGTATTCATGTATATATGTATGTTTTTGTCATTTGTGTGAATGGATATGTGCGGACATGTGTGGGCTTGTGTGCATGTGGGTATGCGGATGTGTCCTCAGGGTGGAATGTGGGTATTGTGCGTGGATTTGAAGGCCCATTCTCTGGATTAAGCCATGGTCCGGTTTTGTCACTTCATCTAAACTTAATGACAGTGAAGCAGCACAGGAAGCTTTTATCGTCAAACAAAAACCACATCGACTGTCACCCTGAAATCGTTTCTGCTAAATTGCCAAATGGGTCGAGATCAAATCTTAGGAGTTATATGCTTTCCCAGAGATGAAACAATAAGCAATGAAAGACAGTGAGGGGAACCATGAGGTGTGGTGAGACTCAGATTAGTGAAGAATGTGCAGAATTTGGGTTGAAGGCCTTTTTTTTTTCCCTAACAAAGAGACAGGAGAGCCGGGGGCATTACTAAGCTCTTTCTCCACAGCTGAGCTTTTGTCATACCTGTGGCTAGTCATTGTTCCCTAAGAGTAGTCAAACAAAGTACCCGGAACAGATGTATGCACAAACTAAAACATGAGAGGTTCCTCTAACCCAGGTGTATCCCTGTGTGTTTGTATAAATAGATAATCCTTTTTCCCGGAAGAGGTTAGCGTCTACTCAGACTCTGAGTAGTTACTGTGTGGTATTTTCTCTGAGAGATCATGTGTGTTAAGCTGGCTTCTATTCACAAGACAACAACCTTTCCTTTCTATTGAACCAGTTCATCCTCATTTTTAAATCTCAGCTCATTGTCCTGAATAACACATTGTCCTCTTTTGTTTGATGAATTTTTCTCTTTGTGTTTTATGTTATGCAGGACCTTGAAGAATTTACGATGAAAAAATAAACTAAAAAAGAAATCAAATGGTGAAAACAACCTGAGGTTGAAACAAGGGATGCATGAATATGTTTTTTGTTGTTGCAGATTGTGATACTGATAATGAAATGAGTAAGCTACTTAGTATGTGAATAGGGGCAACATTATTTATTTATTTAAAATGATTTATTTAACTCTGTTCATGTTGGTTGTCCATGCCTGCTGCTAGCAATGAATTCCTCATTCTGAGTTTTCTGTTTATGATGTTAAAATGATTCAATGTGATCTTTAATAGAGATCATGAGGGTGGCCGGTCTGAGCGTGCAAAGTAGTATCAGCGAGCTTGGTCATTACAAAAGTGTGAATGAATTGTACCTTTATTCATGGCAAGTGAGGTGGTGAGCGTGTCTCGGTGCTTAGCCAAACTGAAGTGCTCTTACGTGCTTCAGGTTCTCTGTATGCTCGCCTCACTGCTCCATGATCACGAATAATTTTTTGTGCACACAGTTCATGGCACCTTGTGTACAGTTTACTGAAAATACTCACTAATTCTTCTCTGCACGCTCAGATTGGACACCCTCTCCATCTAATAAACAAAACAAAACAAACAAACAAACAAAAAAGATACTATTTAAACACCAATGTTGTGATGTTTTATCAGTTTAATTGTATTGTAGGAACCATTGTACTACCTCATCTTGATATTTTCATAGAGCACAATTTGCATCCTATTTTGCTTTTATTCCATCTATCCATATGTTTTCTGTACTGCATAACAGACAATTTAGAGATGTCATTCAGCCTACAATGCATGTCTTTGGACTGGGGGAGGAAACCGGAGTACCCAGAGGAATATGCAAACTCCACACACACAGGGTGGAGGTAGGAATCGAACCCCCAACCCTGGGAGTGCAAGGCAAACATGCATTGTCTGTTCATCAAAACAGACTAGATTTACATCACATAGTATCACATGGTTTTGGAGTTTTACTGTCGGCACATTTTTTAAGAACATGAGTACGACTAAATCAACATGGTATCGGACTGATAGCTGATATGAGTGTTGGTACTTATGTGTCTTTACTTGAAATATAGATTTTGTTGGTAGGTTGTGAATTTCCTTTGTTTTATGCACTGCCGAATTAGAAGCACAGTTGGAGACGTGATGTTGGGAAGCCTGAATGAAGTTTGTCAGTGTGGAAGCATATTTTATATGACATTTCAATAATTGCGTGCCAATGAAAATTCATTTCAGAACAGGCTTTTAGACATGGAGTGACACAGAAAATAATTCCCAAAATTGTCAGGTGTTTGTTTTATTTGTCGTGCTCATTCTCCTTTGACCTTGCACACACTGATGGGCAATTTCAGATTTCAATGTCAGACTTGAAAAGAAAAATGAAACATAAATAAAATAAAAACATCTGTCAGTTGAATATCAAGGGTATTGTTTTTATTTCTTCTGTGTGGTTCAGTCTGAATATATGACAAATGTGTTTTTGGAGTCTTTGGTCATCACAGATGAAATTTTATCCTGAGTAAAGAACAGAAAATGTGTTTACTCAAAATTCACTTATGATGGACGTCGATGGAGGATAGTTGTAGGGGCAGTTATTTTCTCACTATGCTCTCATAAATCTTGTCTGTGGTAACTGCATATACTCTACAGGATTGGTGAATAGAGAATAGTTTGAAAAAGCACTGGACTATTGCTTCAAGTTCGGTGGCAGCTGCTGTCAGCCTGCTGTGATTGACTACTGAAAAGGTCACAGAGGTCATGCTGAGAGGTATGATTAGGAGAGCAAAGCAACACATATGGGACACATGAAGTGAGGCTAAGCTATATACCAATGAGTGACACACAAAAACACACATGCTTGAGCTACACTCAACACCTCCTCTCACCACTCACTTCCCCAACATCTGCTGAGGGATAGCAGAAACAGCAGTGTGGACTGTTTTCAAACTCTATTTTAAAATGAAAATGCACTAGTGTAAACAGGGTCTCAGAGTATAAAGTCCTGTCATCTTGATTTTATATGAGACAAAAGAAAAGGAAAAGAAAGTAAGTGAAAGTTAAAAAAAAAAAGAGTTTAGGGTAGTGAGGTAGGGGGATGCTGAAAGCCTCACTGGTATCAGTGCTGAGAAAGCTTGAGACTTACTCTTTAGTCCTGAATGTTAATTTCTACACAATGTACTCAATATCCATCCATCCATTCATTTTATGTACTGCATATCCTACACAGGGTTGTGGAGAGCCTGGAGCTTATCCCAGGGGACTTGGAGCACAAGGCAGGGGACACCATGGATGTGGTGCTAACCCATTGCAGGGCAGAATCACACACATACTCACACACTACGGACAATTTAGAAATGCCAATCAGACTGGGGGAGGAAACCCCCAGAGAACAGGGAGAAAATGCAAACTCTCGAACCTGGAACCGTGGAGGTGTGAGGCAAATGTACTAACTATTAAGTCACCATTCTCACCAATGTACTCAATTTCTCAGTGTATTAGCAGAGATATATCAGAGGGAGTGGCAAAGCACTACACTAGGACTAGGATGAGATAAAGTTCCTTCCTAGCTTCATTAAACCTGAATCAAACAAAATCCATCACCTTTCAGATAAAAAAAGCAGATAGTTTGATGGGTGTCTGTTGTGATTGCTGGTGATGCTGAGCATTCTGATACGGCCAATGAAGTTGTAGACAATGTTTTTGGTGCAGGACAGAGCTGGGTTGACTTTTTGGCCTCTTGTGCGTTCTCTCTCAGTGTGAATCTAATCCCCTCACTCTTTTTTATCCTCTTTAATTTGTGCCTCGGTAATTAAGCAGATCCAATGCCTGATGAGATTGCAGGTACTTCAAAGTCCACAAACCCGATGGCGAGCGTTTCATTTATCAGAAAGGTCTTGGTGCCAGCTCTGCTGCCTGCCTGGGTTTCTAATAAGAGCACATTCATTTAAAGAGCCAGGCCCTGCTTTATATGGGAAAACGTGCACTTTTTGTTAAGCAAGGCAAAACAACACCAGCTGAGCCACTAATTCAGGCTTTTTGGGGTGTAGTGAAGTGGCAACTCTCTTACTCGTGTCAGTTTAACAAGGAGCCAAAGAAAACCCATACGTTACACGAAAATTCTGTTTTCATATTAAGAGTGATTATGTATATGTGTTACTCTTGGCCATCTGGACCAGTCTAAAGATGTGAAGCTGATATAACAAAAACAACTTTGAGTCACATTACTAGTGCGATTCCATTAGATCTATTTAAAATAAGTTGAAGGTGTGTAGCTAGGAAGTAAAGAGCACTTATGCATCGACCACATGTCTTTTTTTCTATGTGTTTTGAGAAGACCTGGAGTGTTAAATGTAGCCAAGGGTCAGCTGGAGCAGTGTTATGCAGTGAGTCATAATTCCTGTGGCAGAAAGCACAGAACAGTCTGAATGAATGTGACAACATGACATCAGAGTGCGAAACGAACTGTTAAAAACGCCAGAGGTTAGAGCTCTGTTTTGCAGAAGTACACACACACACACACACACACACACACACACACACACACACACACACACACACACACACACAGACACACACAGACACACACACACACACACACACACACACACAGGTAGGACGGATATCTTTCTGACTTTATATGTCATGTAAATTTGTTAGCTTAATCACATTTATTTCTGTCATGGTACTTCAAGCTGGATCGTAGGCAAGCTAGTGGGTTTTTTTTTTTCAAATCATTAAACACTTCAAAGTTGTTAGACTCAAACAAACTGTACATAGAATGTCAAATAAAGTTAAAAAATTGCTAATGTAAGCAATCATGAGAGCTACAACGATAGAAAGCTACTTACATTTGTAGACGAAGTTGGCTGAGAGGTCATCTGCCTTTTTTTTTTTTTTTGAGCTGAGCGGCTTCAGGAAACTGGATGTCATTTCCAGTAAGGGAACATAGTGAGCATCGATGCTCCCTGCTTTTAGTGGTGCATTGTGGGATTTTTTAGGGAGCAAAACTTTCCAGTGCACTGGAAGGATTTTGTAATTGAGACAGACCTTAAAATGGCCAACTCCCTGATCATTGTCCTGCCTACTTAACTAGGGAGCTGATTGAGACACATCCATAGTCCAGTTTTGGGTCTTCCGATTATTCACCTGGACTATAAATAAGCACAACAAACACTCACCCACTGCAAAATATTGCTCAGTGTAGTTTATTGCCTTAAGTACCATTGCTTGTTTCTTGTGCATGTTAATCTGGTTGGTTTTATGTTCTGGTTTTTGCCCTATTATGTCTGTTTTCTAATTGCCTGACTTTTTTTTCCTGTTTTTGACTTTGCCATTGCTTCACAATTGGGATCTGTTTGCCTGTCTTTTTAAAATAAATATTTTCCTGCAGCTGATTGTTGCATACTATGTTCGAACTATAATAATGAAAGATGGACAAAGTCCAATATTCTATTTTGAGAAGCTTAGCACACTGAGGATCTTAGCAGTTTGTAAATATTATTCATTGGGCAGTGGTATCTCAGTGGTTAAGGCTCTGGGTTACTGACCAGAAAGTCAGGGTTCTAAGCCTCAAGCTTTGTATTCAAACCACCAAGCTGCTACTGTTGGGCTCTTGAGTAAGGCCCTTAACCATATCTGCTCCAGAGGCGCCTTAACATGGCTGACCCTGCACTCCGACCCCTGCTTCCTACTTCCGTAACATTTGCAGCAGCAGCTTGCTTCTCTTCATCCATGTCTGTACAGGACTATCAGAGCAAGTATTCATACTCATTCAGCAGCAGTAGTGTAGCAGATCTAGTCCACCAGACCAAACCTATTTATACTCCATCCCTATATCTATAAAAGCTTACAATTTCACTCCGAGAGTTGTCATGGCTGAAATGATTTAAAATTATTTGCTGTTGACATAGCTGGTTAATATAGAAAATAGCTGTATATTTGTTAGCAGCTATAAACTGTAAACTATGAAATGAATAACACCTATCATTTAAATTGTGACCCATGAATTCCTCATTTTGTGATATTGAGAACATTGGTTTTATTTAAATATGCTGTGAAACACTAAATAGGTGCCAACATTGCTAACAAGAAAATGCTAGCAGGTAAAGAAAATCTCCTAGTGTATGATGGTAGATGAGACATCTCCTTGCTAACAGCATAGATGATAAACAGCACAAACACCATCCCACCCTCTTGTTTTCTATTGGATCACAGCACTGAGGTGCACAAATCCACAGGTCACCTACCTAAAGTCATCGCAAATTTAAAGTAACCATATGAAGCAAAAGCACAATTGCTTCACATATTACCACAGAAAGTTGTAAGTCAAAAGTTGTAAATCCTATGGCTAAACTCGGGTACCTCTGTAGCTAGGCAATTTCACTAATACTCAGTAGTGTGAACTTGCTAACAGCCTAAACAGCTGGGATACTCCCCCTGTTTTTTTGTTTTGTTTTGTTTAGTTTTTTTCCTGGCAAAGTAATTGGTACAAACCCACTGCTAGAAACACATTTCCTCAACATGCTTACCATTCTAAAGCTATAGACCCTGAACGCTTCATTATAACATGAGGTGCTCAGAGTGCTGTTGTGTCCATATGTTCCCTTGGTGTTCTGGGACTTCATGATTAACAAATTAAGAGTCACTGTTACTTTTACTCAGCCTGAGTGTAAGTGTGTTTCAGTGTAGCTGAAGTGTGCCATGTTTGTAATAATCTCCTTTTCTCCCTTCATCTCTCTCCCTTTTGTTGTTTCTCTCTGTTTTATCTCTTTGGCATTCTGCTCTCTGCTGTAAGCTCCCCCTTTGCACTTTAATATTCTTCAGAGAGGCACCACTTCTGTCAATATTTTATTGACTAAGGTGTGTGTGGGTGTGTGCCCATGTGTGTGAGTAAATGTGTGTGTGTGTGAGAGAGGGAACATGTTTGTGGGTGCCTGTGGGGAGTTTAGAGGTGTGGCTGTGCATCAGCGCAGTGGTGGGAAGATTTTAACTGCAACTGTGTTCATACAGCCAGCAAAACCTACAGTAGCATGAGTGAAAGACAGGATTCTCTTACTAGCCTGGGCAAAGAACATGCAGTACTAACACTGCGCTTATCCTGAATAGAAGTTGCCACTTCACTACATTTCAAAAGGCCCACATTAATGGGTCAGCTGCTGACATCTGTGCTGTTTTGCCCTGTTTGACAAAACAGTGTGCATTTTCACACACTGTCTTTAGCGACTATGGTGGGGCTGAATTAAACATGTGATGTGAAGACAGTTATCCTTGTCTTTTGGATGATGTTTTTTTCTGTCTGACTGCCTGCCAAATGAACACCTGAGGCGTGATTTGTGTGTTCTACAGTAGCAACAGGGAAATCACTGTTTTGAAGTTCTGAATAATGCCTAGACCACAAATGCACTGATGTTTTCTTTGGGCCTGTATGATCATGCAGATTACTAGTCAACTGCTGCAGTTGCGAAAGGATAAAGTGTGTGCGTGTGTGTGTGTGTGTGTGTGTGTGTGTGTGTGTGTGTGTGTGTGTGTGTGTGTGTGTGTGTGTGTGTGTGTGTTTGTGTGTGTGTGTTAAACTCTAAATAGATTTTACCATGTGTGCACAAGTGCCCACATATAAAAAAAAGTGTGTAGCCTTGCATGTAGTTGTTAGGTAGTGCCCAGCAAAAGTATTCACCCCCTTCAACTTTGTTGTGCCATACATTCTAATAAAAATAATAAAATCACATCTGGCATGTTTTGGCATAGTCATGAAATTACTGTATATAATAACATTAAAAAGTACCTTTGGTGCTCTATATGAGATGTTTTTTGTGACCAAATCCTGATTGAATTTTGTCCTGGAATTGTTTTGATAGATGCTTGTTCTTCATGATGCTTTTTGTTTAGGTGTGTTCTATTAGAAACTCTGGAGCCTTTCAGGAACTGAGACCATATATATGAGACAATATATATTGAGACCATATGACCCTTTCATTATAAATAGGTGAACCAATTATATACATTCTGAAATAGGGTTGATTACTTATGCAATCAAAAATTTTATGCTTCTATTTGAACACACAAATATTTAAAGTGCTATTTTGTGTAGATTCATGACATACAGTATAATCCTTTTTTCAGTTCCAGGTAACACTACAAATTGTAGAAAAGTTCAAGATGGGGTGAATAATCATTCAAGACACTGAACATTTGAATTAGAAACCATGTGAATGAGCCTGAATTGTCTTCACTTAAGCAAAATTAAGCATCCTTTAAGATCATAAAAATAATTATTTCCTCATATCGATCAGCGGGTAACATCTGGGTTCTGCCACAGTGCTCTCATGTTCTGGTTAGATAGAAGAAGCTCAGCTGAGGTTAAGCATCAATAAGAAAACAAATAGAACTATAACTCTAATTCTCCATACAGTTATTGTCCCCACCTGAGTTGTGTAGAAGAAGACCTGGCTTATTGCATAATGGTGCTCATGGGCTTTTTGGAAATATGAATAGCTTTAATTAAACGCCACTTGCATTGCCATCTGGCCTTTTGGAACCGGCTCCTTAAATGAATCATGGAGAAAGTGCTGTTTTCCTACAGCTTTCCTTTTTCAATCCCTTAATCTGTTTGCTAGGCAAAAATCAGCTAGAAACCATACTAGATAAAGCTCTTTTATTTATACTTATTAATTAAAAATCTCGTAAGAAGGTAACATATAAATAAATAAACATGTATATATGGAAATACAGTATATATAATATTTCTGTATGCTGTAACATGCTCAGTATAATATCAGGGCAATATTGATGGAAGAAAATATGGGAAAATATTAATAACTATACTAATTATGATGATGCCACTTAGCAAGACATTTAAAAAAAAAAAAAAAAAAAAAACTTTACAACTCACCTTTTAAAATTTTTTCAGACTGCATACCATCTAACATGCTCTGTTTAATCAATAAGCTCCAGTAAAGTAAACTGAGCAATGGCCAGAAATGACAACGTTTCTGAGTTTATAGAGGATCTTGGGCAATGTTACTGTACCCTTGAGAAGGTTATGGTTCTCAGAGCCATATGCTTGGCCGGGAAACTCCAATCCCCCATTGAAAATTTCAGCAGATTTTTCTCTTTTGGGTCAAAAAGATCTGTAGAGGCCAAGGTCCATGAAGTTAAAACTGCACCCTTGAAAAAAGGAAGCAAGAAAAACATAGAGGAGAGGATATGCATGATGCATATCACTTTAGAGACTGAAATAGAACGATGGGGAAAGAAAGAAAGAAAGTTAGTAAAACTAACTTGCACTAATATGTACAGTGCATCAAGTTGGTCTGCACTAGGAAAAGTGGTTACCTGTGTAAAAGTGTGTGTGTGTGTGCTGTAGATCCGTCCTTCCCACAGAAGGATCTAAGAGACGCCCTGTTCCTGTCCTGACCTTAATCCTCACCCGATCACGACCCCCTACCCCCTCCTCTCTCTCTCTCTCTCTCTCTCTCTCGCACACACACATGCACACAGACACACACACACACACACACACACACACCCAAACCTAAACCCTGACACACTCAGACACACAACTCACACAACTCAACAGGATCTTAATTACACACATCTTCCACAGATATAATGACCACAATTACAGAGCTTTACAAATTCCAGCTTTCAAGTGATGGCATTTTAGCCATCTCCCAACTGGTGTGTGTGTGTGTGTGTGTGTGTGTGTGTGTGTGTGTGTGTGTGTGTGTGTCTTGCAGCTACATGAGCTAACATGAGCTATAGTAGACATTGAACTATGTGGAACACATTGTCCCTTATTTATCAAAGTTACGTAGACGTGAACATATTTTTTACTTGTCATTTAAGAATAGTGTCAAAATACTTTGAGTGCAAATGATGAATCAGCTTTAACTGCATGAAATCAAGCTCCTGCCCACTAGTCCTTTACTTAAATAATCTCGTATGGAATATCATGTACATCCAACAACCCATTTTACCCTAGTATACATCTGATTTACATAAAGCATTCCCTAATTTATGCAGATTATGCATATCGTGAGCCAATAAAAGGAAAGCATTCAACAGGCAATCCAAGCTCTGAGGACGATCCCAGGAGAGAAAGAGCTGTCCAAGAATGACAAAAAAGAAATAAAACATGGAGAGGGGGAGAATTAATTTTATATAAGCGTGCTTTGTATTTTTTTTAAAGCGCACCTATTATGGTTTTGAAACATGCCTAATGTTGTTTTAAAAGTCTCATACAATAGTTTTACATGCATCCAAGGTCAAAAAAAAACAATTTAATGTGCTCATAATTTAAATCGCAGCATTACCTTTTTTCTCCCAGTGTCACAAACGACTAGTTCAATGATTCATTCTAAAGGACTCCTTCTAAACTCCTCCTTTCAGAGAGCATACTCTTCTCTGATTGGTCAGATGTCCCAGTCTGTTGTGCTTGGTCTACCGCTGTCAGCGTGTGTCAACTAGTTTCACCTCTATCTGTTCACGAGCAGCCGATGAAGACCAGAGGCTGGTTTTTGTTACAAACCAACATAGGTTTGTACAGGAAGTAAGTCTGGAATTACTAACGACTCGTTTCAGCTGTTCAGAATCGGTTCTTTCATTTGGGAGTCAATAATCCCATTTGTTGTCCACTTTGATTTTTCAAACTTTGCAGATGGTTTTACATTCCCAAACAGCTACATAACTCACTACATGAAAGGTAATATCTGTAAAACCATAATAGGTGCACTTAAATAATTCATAATTGTGTAGAAAAATCAACAATTTTGCACCTGTAGTTAAGTGATTTTTACATATCGTAAGGTTTTCATTTATTTTAGAACTCGGTTAGGTTGGATTAAACAGAAGTCAGGTTTAATTCAAACTTTATTTAGAAATATGTTTGAGTTTATATCATGTGGAAATAACCAAATGCTTATGAAAAAAGAAAAAAGAAAAAAAAAAAAAACACGTTAGGAAAGTAATTAAATTTATGAAAATCATAAACTTCATGAAAATTAATAAAATATGTTTTAGTGTTTAAAAGCCTGAATAACTTGTCTGTCCAAAACATCTCAGGTCAGCTCTTGTGTTTAGATCTTATACGCAAATGCACATAATAAAGATTTCTAATTCACAGTTATAAATCCCCTGTTTACACTATTCCTGTTACCTACAGTATTTTTTAGTTCAAGGTTACTGCATGTAAATTTGTGAATATTGTTACTGTTTATATTATACTTGCTGTACTTACTATATTATTTTTGTATATTTGACTGCAGATCAAGTATTTTTCTGGATGTTAAGATGGCAGGCTCAAATGTTCATGCGCTCCTTAGAGATTTTGGTATATGCTAATTTTACTGTCATCTATTCATCCATTTTCTTTATCGCTTATCCTGTACAGAGTTGTGGGGGAGCCTGGAGCCTATCCCTGGGAATTCGGGGCACAAGGCAGGGGACACCCTGAACGGGGTGCCAACCCACCACAGGGCACAATCACACACACACCGATTCACACACTACGGACAATTTGGAAATGACAATCAGCGCATGTCTTCGGATTGTCAGGGTAAACTGGAGTACCCAGAGGAAACCCCCAAAGCACAGGGAGAACATGCAAAATCCGTGCACACAGGGCGAAACCGGAGGTGATAAGCAAACGTGCTAACCAGTAAGCCACTGTTCCCCCCATTTTGCAATGAGACTTTAGTCAAATTTTAAATTAGTAAGGGTCATTCTTGTTAGGAAACATTACAGGATCAGATTTATGTGGTCTAAAAAAACTGCATCGATCCTCATTCAACTATGTACTCCTGAACTAAAGTGAATCAAACCCCAGCAAATGGAATCTTTAGCAGCACAGAGATATCATCTGTAAAAAGAAGGAGTGAAAAAAAAACCTGGGAAATTGCAATATAGAATAAAACTGGATTTTTAGAAACCAACTGTCTTAGAAACCATCTGAGAGGAGAATAAAGGCTACAAAAGTCACACTTCCTTTTTACGATGATATCCTATTATAGATATGAATTTACACATGCACCCAGCCTAAAAGGATCAAATGGTCTCGTGAAATGGGTGGACATGTGTTAACAGTGTGTGCCTAGTAAATAGGGATGAGTATGAATTTTACAATGACAACTACACATACTGGTACTGCTTATCAGTTTAGTAACTTCATTGGTAGAATTATTGTTTTTTAAAATAATTTTAATATTATTAATATGTTACGCCTGATCCTGAACATGTATAGAAAGTCGTTAGGCAAGCAATCACATTCCAGGTATTAGGTTATTTAAAATGGTTTTATTAATAGTATAGCTAAATCAGTGTATCAGGAAATAAAAATAGCTATCGTGTATTAGCATATTTTTAAAATCATATTATCCATGCAAGCTCTGTAAAGGACGAGGTAGCCTCGGTTTCAATATAAGCGTGTTTGCATTATATTTATATAGATTTATACTGCGCTTGGTACATGGGTGATAATTGCATTAGAAAAATAACTCATTTTATCTCACTTACAAACTACACCTTATTGAAACTCCAGGTTTAAATGATTTCAAACCATGTGTGCCAAGGAAGGGGAGTGATAATGCTGTGTGTACCCTGCACTAACAAAAAAAAATCAAGTTCAGCTTCTAATGACATTGTATGCATAAACAATTGGACTTGTTTTGTTAGCTATGTATTGAATTACACATGCTCCTTTTCCTATCTAGCTTTGGCGTTTGTCCCATACGCCCCCCAAACACACACACACACACACACATATTCTCACTTCTCCAACAGGGTTTTCTTCTGAACTACACATACATACAAACACATCCACTTTCTTCTAAAACGTGGGTATACCTGGGTGAGCAGATTCTCGTTTATTAGAATTGTAATTCATCAGTTTGCCTGTTTCTAACCTTGAAAATTCATATACAATAAAAGAAATAGAAAATGGAGACTGGCAGAATTAGAATAGGGTGAGATAACAGGAAGAGAGAAGATGGAAGAACATATGTGTCTGTATATATATTTGCAAGAAAGATGATTTGAAAGCCAGTGCTGTTTTTATGTTATGACTAATTAATAGCAAGCAGAACAAAATCTAACTATATATTTTAACAGTAAGATCATGTAACAGATATAATGTACTTAGCAGTTACATTAACTGGACTACCTTAAAAGTCAATTTTGCATAATACGTCCAAGTCAGTTTATTAGCACGAGTTTAATATTTGAGCTTTAAAGTTAAACGTATATATATATATATATATATATATATATATATATATATATATATATATATATATATATATATATATATATATATACATACACACTTTTTTTTCTTCACATTCTCCTATTTTGCTCTAATCTACCACCCTGTCATTGATCCTCCTCCACTCAATTAATTTAAGCCCAACCTGAATTGTAGGAGGACTGTAATTGCTGCTAGTTTGGCCTGCTATTGTCTGAGTGTTTGTCTAAAAACTGCCCAGAGTACAAATCTCGATATCTTACACACAGAGAGGGTTAACACAATTTTCCCCTGCCAAGACCATTTAATCTACATTTAGGCCAGTGTTCTCCAAATGGCATGGTTACAAATCACATTCTCCTCTTTTCACCAACAGCACACTCCTCACCACTGGGAGACACTGACACTGACATTGTTGACCCTAAAACTTTCGTTTTGGATACTCAGATAAAAAAGAAGCCTAAAATACCTTATTTTAGGTATCAATGATTGAAAGTTCACTTGTTAGTTATTGAGGACAGTGAAGACTTTGGAGACTTAAGACTTTCTTTCCTTTGATACTTTCTTAAGACTTTCTTTCCATTTTGATGAATATATAGATAGTCATGCTTTATGTAGTACCTAAGAAGTCTGCATTCTATAGAAAATGGTAGACTAACCTCAAACAAAAAGGATGTGTTACTAAGAAAGTATCTGATGTCACCAGGATAGCTCTAGCAAACAGACCTTTTGCTGCATACCAGACTGAGAACAGTGGTCTTATTGACAACCTCAGAAATGTCACTGGCCTGAGTGTTTATTTTTTATTTTTTATTAAAGGAGCTAGCAGGCAAAGTCAATGAGAAATCAGGTTCTGTTGTTAAGTGATATAAAACATTATAAACCGGAGTAATACAATTTTGGCTTGTTATGAAGGCCTTGAACTAAACTCAGCACTGATTCAAAAAAAACAAATTGCTTCAGAGACAATGTACCTACTGTATGTCTCTATTAAATGGGGATATTTGAAATAAATAATAACTATGACCACTATACTAAGCATGCTTGACACAATCATGGATTAAATATATATATATATATATATATATATATATATATATATATATATATATATATATATATATATATATATATATAAACATTGTGTTAGTTTATTTATTATATATGTATTTATTTATTAACTGTCCCCTGTCACTCAAAATAGTCTGGTTTTGAGTCTAGTTCCTCTCAAGGTTTGTTCCTATCAGGAAGATTTTCCTTGCCACTGTCTCCTCTAGCTTGCTCATTACAGATCGAAATCTACATCTGGATCTCTGTAAAGCTGCTATGTCTATTGTTAATGACACTTAAAATTGATTTGAATTGAATTTGTATTTGTTTGTTCATTTATTTATTTAGCTTAGTCTAAGGTTTCAGTGAAAACATAAATGAATCAAAGGCTAAAAAAGGTCAGAACATGCTGAAAAAGATTTCCACTAAACTTTAACACCTTGATGATATACAGACACTAACATGACAGCTGACAAGGCTAGCACACGTTTTAGCTTGCAAGCAAAATACGGTGATAAGCGAAAAAAAAAAAAAGAAAAAAAAAAGAAAAATGGCACAAGTATGGACATATGAAGCCCGATTGTATTGACTGTTTGTGCACTTACTGTATATGAGCTCAGGTATTGTACTTCCACTAGCTTTCCAAGCCTTATGCTTATTTTATTACCCCAGAGCTCTGGCCTCCCTCAGATTGTTCAATCTTTCCTGGTGGTGTGTGAACGTTTGGCCACATTCGTTGGGATCTCATTTGTCACCTAAAATCTGATTGAGCTCTTATTTTTATTTTGGATTTAGCTTATCTTTTTGTGTTTGCCCCTACCATTTTCCATATGCTCTGCCTCACCGACACTGCCATCCGGCGTGGTCCTCTCATAGGCATCCTCAGGGAGGGGGAGGGCTCCCAGCCGGGGGCCTGTGGAGCTCTTGCTGCTCGGCGTCTCCGATTCGTCAAGGCCACTGTCGTAGCAGCTCTGCAGAGAGCCCTGGTGAGGGTCCTGGGGCTGGCTCACCACCGAGAACGTCACTCGGCGGAATGGCTACAAGAGAACAGAGTGCTGCGAGTCACTGGACTGAGGAGCTCCAAGATGCAAGGAAGGTTAATTTCATTTAAAGAAGAAGGGTGCATTCTGGGGTGTCTTGCTGGATCCCAACTTATTTTAAAGATTTTATCATAAAACATAGGTTTCAACCTCAAGTTCTTTTTATTTAACTTTCTACAGTAATGGAAGGGCTTTGTTTGAACATTTCTTGCCTCTGTAATTAAAACCCCAAATTTGTGCTTAATAGAAAGTCATAGTGAAAACCTGTGCACATACTGGCCCTTCAGGTCCTGAGTCTGAAACCTCTGGCCTACATAATTACACAATTAAATGCAGTATCTAGGCTGTTTCCTGACACAGCACTGCACTTTGGGAGTTCTGTAGAAGGAAGATTAATGTTGACCAGTTTACTAAAGTAGCAAAAAGAGAGGGGAGATAAAAAATAAAATAAAAAAAAAACTACAATATAAATGACTTATGCAGTAATTGTCACATGTAAGGGTCTTGGGAATATCAGTTGAAAGCGCCCAGGATTAAGTAGACATGCCACACTTGGAGTAGAGGCGTTAAATATAGCTGGGTAAGTCTGAAGGACGCTAAGGTCTCCTTGTGTGGTTTACTTTATAACCAAAACAGGACAGGGGGAGTAGATAGGATCCCAGGGGAAAGATAGGATGGAACACATTGCTAGAGGCAAAAAAACAAGTGGTATGTTCATGAGCACATACACACACACACACTTGTATAGACACACATATTCAAATTCATGCAAACACATACAGAAACATGGTCTCACAGGAATAAATGCATGCAGGTGCATCGGTTAAAAACACCCACCCCACACACACATACACACATAAGGACAATGTATAAACCGATAAAATAGCAGCTTGACTGAGAGCTTTACAAAATGGTCCTTTTTTTTTTTTTTTTTTGCTGTCACTAGCCTCCACTATCAAATTGTGTTCCATCCATTCAGAACTCAGCAGGCTGCCTCGGCTGAAGAAATACGGTAAAGAAAAGAGATGATGAGATGGAGTAGCGTGGGGCATGCACAATCCTTTCAACTCCTCTCCACAACCACAGAGAAGTAATTTGAACAAAAACAACAGCCTTAGATATCCATTCACCACAGAACTTACCACTAAAATAAGTCATATATATGCATTGGTAAAGTGGTAAAGAAGAATACAAACACGGCCATCTTTTTCAGTTTTCCAATAAACTAATACAAGACATTCACCTTTGATAAACAGACCAGGTATTCTATCTCTGACAATATTAGTGCAGAAGTAAGTAGGTGGACAGGCTGGGCAGGACGAGTGTGATAATGCTTTGTGGATGTTGTAGTAGGCTGCAGTCAAGGACTTCCACAGAGGCACCATGTGGTTTACTCACAATGACTGACTGAGAGAGGATTTTAGACTTGTATTATATGGTCAGTCCATTCAGAGAAGAAACATACAGAGAGAGAAATATACAGTATCTCACAAAAGTGAGTACACCCCTCACATTTTTGTAAATAATTGATTATATCTTTTCATGTGACAACACTGAAGAAATGACACTTTGCTACAATGTAAAGTAGTGAGTGTACAGCTTGTGTAACAGTGTAAATTTGCTGTCCCCTCAAAATAACGCAACACACAGCCATTAATGTCTAAACTGCTGGCAACAAAAGTGAGTACACCCCTAAGTGAAAATGTCCAAATTGGGCCCAATTAGCCATTTTCCCTCCCCGGTGTCATGTGACTTGTTAGTGTTACAAGGTCTCAAGTGTGAATGGGGAGCAGGTGTGTTAAATTTGGTGTCATCGCTCTCACACTCCCTCATACTGGTCACTGGAAGTTCAACATGGCACCTCATGGCAAAGAACTCTCTGAGGATCTGAAAAAAAGAATTGTTGCTCTACATAAAGATGGCCTAGGCTCTAAGAAGATTGCCAAGACCCTGACACTGAGCTGCAGCATGGTGGCCAAGACCATACAGCGGTTTAACAGGACAGGTTCCACTCAGAACAGGCCTCGCCATGGTCGACCAAAGAAGTTGAGAGCACATGCTCAGCATCATATCCAGAGGTTGTCTTTGGGAAATAGATATGTGAGTGCTGCCAGCATTGCTGCAGAGGTTGAAGGGGTGGGGGGTCAGCCTGTCAGTGCTCAGACCATATGCTGCACACTGCGTCAAATTGGTCTGCATGGCTGTCGTCCCAGAAGGAAGCCTCTTCTAAAGATGATGCACAAGAAAGCCCGCAAACAGTTTGCTGAAGACAAGCAGAGTAAGGACATGGATTACTGGAACCATGTCCTGTGGTCTAATGAGACGAAGATAAACTTATTTGGTTCAGATGGTGTCAAGCCTGTGTCAAGCATGGTGGTGGGAGTGTCCTGGTCTGGGGCTGCATGAGTGCTGCCGGCACTGGGGAGCTACAGTTCATTGAGGGAACCATGAATGCCAACATGTACTGTGACATACTGAAGCAGAGCATGATCCCCTCCCTTCGGAGACTGGGCCGCAGGGCAGTATTCCAGCATCAAAACGACCGCAAACACACCTCCAAGACCATCACTGCCTTGCTAAAGAAGCTGAGGGTGAAGGCGATGGACTGGCCAAGCATGCCTCCAGACCTAAACCCTATTGAGCATCTCTGGGGTATCCTCAAATGGAAGGTGGAGGAGCACAAGGTCTCTAACATCCACCAGCTATGTGATGTCGTCATGGAGGAGTGGAAGAGGACTCCAGTGGCAAATTGTGAAGCTCTGATGAACTCCATGCCCAAGAGGGTTAAGGCAGTGCTGGAAAATAATGGTGGCCACACAAAATATTGACACTTTGGGCCCAATTTGGACATTTACACTTAAGGGTGTACTCACTTTTGTTGCCAGTGGTTTAAACATTAATGGCTGTGTGTTGAGTTATTTTGAGTAGAGATGTGAGGGGTGTACTTACTTTTGTGAGATACTGTAGATAGAGAGAGATTCATCTGCGGAAAGAAGATTTAATTTGGATGCTTTAATGAGCATTGTAGCCTTATAATTAAACTACTGACCCTTGCACATGTTGGAAGAAGAGAGATGAAAAGTGGTCCTGCTGTCTTCTGTCTTTTTATTTCATTTCCTCTCTCCCTACCTCCTTCTCTCCCTCCCTCTCATTCTGTCTCTCTCTCTGTGTATCTGTCACCATTTTAGCATCACTTAACAAAGGAATCAAAATACTGTAATAATTACACCCGCCTTCATCTTCTCTCTTTCTCGCTTTCTCACTCTCTCATACGCAAAACATCCATCCATTTTCTGTACCGCTTAACCTTACTGGGTCGTGGGGAACCTAGAGCTTATCCCAGGGGGCATGGGCCACAAGACAGGGGACGGGGTGACAATCCATCCCAGGGCACAATCACACACACATTCATACACTATGGACACGCCAATCAGCCTACAATATATGTCTTTGGACAGGGGGAGGAAACCAGAGTACCTGGAGGAAATCCCTGAAGCACAGGGAGAACATGCAAACTTCACACTCAGGGTCACGGCAGGAATCAAACCCTCAACCTTGGAGGTGTGAGGAAGACATGCTAACCACTAAGTCACCGTGCAGCCATATGCAAAACACCAACACACATACTCATCAGCAACAAGAAGACCAACCACTGACTGAAAAATAAAGGTGATTCATTCTACAAAAGAAGGCAGTATGACAGAAGGGACAGAGAGAATTATTCTTTGAATATCTGTTATTTGTTTGTTTGAAAAGGTACAACTGTATGCAACACTGTAGATCAATGTTTCTCAAACATTTTCACACCAAGGACCACTTAACCAATTTTTTTTTTTTAAATCACGGACCACCTAGCCCATAATTTCACCCAAAATAATATGCAATTTATCATTATAGCCTGTTGCAAATTAGCCTAATTTTAAATGACAGTTTAACAACCCATGTTGTGTTGTTTCTGTTGCCATCTCAATGGGAAGAATGTAGCTGCTTTTGCTGAGACATCAATGAGTCAATGTCTGGTTCAAAACTGGAGAGTTTTAGTCTCAGCATCATTGATCTGGTTTCGCTGTTTTGATTTCAGACCAATAAACAAGGAAAATCTAACTTCACAGTTGTAGTTGGAAACGGCATCAACAGTTTCAGAGCAGAGTCAGCCAGCTCAGGATGCTCAGGTTGGATGTGGACCTCAAGTCTGTCAAAGATTTCTCTCTAAAAGTCATCTTCAGCTCTCCATCTGATGCAATTTCCAAAAGGCTGTCAATCTCTCTTGCTGAAAGCTTGGAATTGACATGTTCAATGTGTATTTTGTCCCCAAATGGATTTCTGATCCACTCAAAGCCTACATCCAATTCTGGGAAATATCTTCCCAATTGCGAGTGAAGAGATGTTCCTTGAAGGCTGCAACTGTATTGTCATCCAGCTCCTTTTAAGCAGTGAAGAGAAAATCCATGAGCATCGGGAAACAATCAAATTCTTGACGTTTGAGACAGGCACACCACAATTCCATCTTGATGTGTGCAGCTTTGAGTTTGTCCTGGACAGTAAAGATGGCGATGGCTTTTCCTTGCAGGGCTAAATTCAATGTGTTGAGAGTGGTGAAAACTTCAGCCAGTTATGCCATTTTCGCAAGCCATATAAAGTCATGGAGTCTGTCATACAGTTCATCACTTTGATGCAGGAATAACTTGACCTCATCACACAGTTCAAATAGATGGGTGAGTATAAAAAGAAAGCCAGCTGACTTCAGTATAAAAAAGGAAGTTCTCTTTCAAAGGGAACTCCACGTTACATTTAACATAACGCTATGGGAGCACCCTTGCAACCAGCATCTGAAGCTTGTGTAACATCATGCCTATTTATAGGCCTGCTGTGATCAGGTGACGTGGGAATTACACGCGTTGCGTGATATATATATGGCACCTGTGAACCGCGCCATCAGCCTTATTATCTTCAGTGAGACTGTATGTCAGTCGTTTGTGTAACGAAACAAAAAGATGCTTTATTCCCTCTCTATCTTTTCTCAAAATCTCTGGACTTTTCTATCCCTTTAAAAAAAAAAAAAAGAATGAGCGAAAGAGAATTCAGAAGGTGTGTTACGCCTTGCTCCCGTTTCAACATGGGGGGAGATGGACACACTTTCTGTGTGAAGTGTTTAGGGGTGAAGCATGCCACAGCAGCCCTCGAGGGTTCCGACTGTGAGCATTATGCACGCTTTACAATTAGGCATCTCCGCTCGCAACTCGCTCTCTTCCCGGCCGAAGGGAGATGGGTTTCAGTGCCTCGCAGATCTGGGCCAGCCGCTGCCAAGGCAACCAGCTGGCTCAGGTCCTGGGGATCTCGTATGGATCTGGAAGAGGAGCCGAAGACGAGCACAGCTCTATCTCTTGCTCTGTCTTCTGGGTCCGGCTCTCTGACTGACTTTGGAGCATGTTGCAACTTCTCCTTCCGCTATGGAAAGCCAAACTCTGAGCTGCTGACTCTGAGGAGCCAGTAGGGGGGTGCCATTGCACCAGGAACCGAGAGCCGCTCTCATGCATATAATGAGATGCTTGTGGTGATTACTAGGGCAGTTGAAAAGCTGAATATAGACAGGCCCAAGGAAGTGGCTCGTAGCAGAGGAAGTGGCTCGTAGCAGGCTGGATGAGCACCTCCTCTCCAGTGAAAATAAATCACTTTCACACCGCAGAAAACTCCCCTTTTTTCCAGAAGTACATGATGAAATATCTGTCTTCTGGGGAAAACAATACACTAGCCGTGTTTATAACCTCGCAACTTCGAATTACTCAGCCGTCATGGGGAGTGAGCAACACGGCTATTTAGCTATGCTTGCTATTGACGGCAGGTAATTTAGGGGAGGCAGCTTTGCCTTCCAAGCCATGTAAGGCCACCTCAAAGCTTATGTGGCATAACATTGGTTGTGGGTCACTGCATACAATGGCAGTGTTGCAGGCCTACCAAGCAGACACGCCACGGAGGGACATATCAGGGGACATGAGGTTATTAGGGTAGATAGCCCCCAGTGCGACTGTAGGGCCTCCCCTAGCCAAGGCCAACCCAAGTTTTCAGTCTTCTCTGGTCAGCAAGCTGTCACAAGGCAACAAAAATCTGATGCTTTCCCTCCAACAGAATTTGGACAAGTTAACATCACTAAAAAACTATCTGGCAGTGTGGAAACTACTGCCAAACATGTCTCCATGGGTTCTGTCTACTATAGAAAAGGGTTACCAGGTCCAGTTCAGAGCTAGACCTCCCCAGTTCAGAGGTCTGCTCACCACAGTTGTCAGCACAGAGCAGAGCCCAACATTAGCGTAGAAAGTAAGATCCCTCTTGGACAAAGGGGCCATAGAATATGTACCCCGTTCCCTGAGGAAGGCAGGTTTTTACAGCCGTCATTTCCTGGTCCGCAAAAAATAGAGGAGTATGCGGCCAATTTTAGATCTGCGTCATCTTAAGCATACTCTTCGACATACAGGTTCAAGATGCTGATTCTCAAACTTATTGTGCTAAAGATTCAGTTAGAGGACTGGTTTGTGATGATAGATCTGAAAGGTGCATATTTCTACATAGGAATATTGCCTAGTCACAGGAAGTTCCTGAGGTTTGCGTTTGGAGACAACACATACCAATATTGGGTTCTTCTCTTCAGGCTAGCTTTATCCCCTAGCACCTTCACAAAGTGCATGGATGCTGCTCTGGCTCCTTTGAGACGCCAGGGCATCCTTGTACTAAACTACCTGGATGACTGGTTAATTCTAGCACGGGGGCAGGGAAGTAACACTTCAACATCGAGATGTTGTTTCCGCCCACATGAGGAGCTTGGGGCTCAGGTTGAACCTCAAGAAATGTCTACATTCTCCAGTGCAGAGGACGACTTTTCTAGGGATTATATGGGATTCTATTATGATGAGGGTGTTTCTATCCCCAACAAGCATAGGGTCAAACCTTATCAACATTGAGCAAGAGAGACTGTTTGGCCTGATGGCAGCAGCAGCCAACGTCATAATATTGGGCCTATTGCACATGAGACTGTTTCAGCCGAGCACAAAAGCTCTGAGAGTAGCTAATTCTTCTCTGGGCAGAGGGAAGGTTCTTGTCAGTGAGTGCAATGTACATTCTGGGCAGCCAGAATGTGGGGGCAGACATCCTGTCAAGGCAAGGGCTGAGGCCCGGGGGTTGGAGGCTCCATCCACAAGTGGTGGAGTCCATATGGCGGAGGTTCAGCCGAGTGGAATGGATGCTGGATGCCATGGTGCACATGTGGCCGAGGTTGCATCTATATGCTTTTCCCCCGATCGCGGAGGGAGAGTCCACCAAGACCGTCTACGTCTGCTGCTAGTAGCACCTTTTTGGCCAGCTTGTATATGAATCTCATAGATAATATCCCTGCTACACGGCACTCCTTGGGAGATTCCCATCTGCAGGGATCTACTGTCTCAAGCCTGGGCTAATTTTTCACCCTTGGCCGGATCTATGGAAACTGTGGGTCTTGCCCCTGAGGGGCACCAGCTCATAGATTCTGGTCTCACAACTGAGGTTGTAGAGACCATGTTTCACGCTATAGCACCATCCATGAGGAAATTGTGCTCAAGTGGCGACTTTTTGTCTTGTGGTATGAGGAACGTCAGCTAGAACCAGTGAACTGCGCAATAGATACAGTTTGGAGTTCTTACAACAATGTTTCTCAGCGGGGTTGGCTCCTTCTACAATCACGGTTTACGTGGCCGCCATTTTGGCCAGCCATGTCCCTCTTGATGGAGCCTCTTTGGGGCAACATCCTCCAACTTCAAGGTTTATGCATGGTGTCAAGCAGCTGAGGCCCATCTTCAGGCCATGAATACCTTTCTGGGACCTTTCTGTGGTCCTGGAAGATCTATCAGGGGCCCCATTTGAGCCCTTAGGGTCAGCCTGTGAGTAGCTTCTGACTCTGAAGGTAGCTCTTCTGCTGGCCCTGACATGTCTCAAGTGAGTAGGAGTACTACAAGCTCTCCCTGTTGCCCCTTCCTGCCTTGACTTTGCCCCTGGATTAGCCAAGGCCTTCCTATATCCTAGGCCAGATTAAATTCCTAAAGTGCCTTCATCTGCTGCCCAGCCTGTGGTGTTGCAGGCTTTCCGCCCTCCTCCATTCCTCACAGTGGAACAAGAGAGGATGCATCTGCTGTGTCCAGTAAGGGCTCTCTGTACGTACGTCCACCGCTCCGGCCAGTGGCATAATTCGGAGCAGCTGCTGGTCTGCCTTGGTGGCGACAGTAGAGGTGATGCTGTTTCGAAGTTTCTAATTGGATAGTGGAAGCAATCTCTATCGCTTATGAGGCACGCAGTCTCACTACGCCTCTGGACATAAGGGCTCATTCCACTAGGGGGGTCACCTCCTCGCTGGCTTTGTCCAAAGGGGTATCCTTACAGGATGTGTGTGTTGCTGCAGTGTGGTGTACACCACACACATTCATTCGATATTACAGCCTGGATAGTCATTCCACCCCAGGCTCGACTGTCTTGCAGTGACCCTCGGCCTTGGGTCTTTTTGAACAAGCCGTACCCTCGGTATGACAGAGTGGGTAGTCTCATTCCCATAGCGTTATGCTAAATGCAACGTGGAGTTCCCTTTGAAAGGGAACGCCTGGGTTACGCATGTAACCCTGTTCCCTGTGAAAGGAACAAGACGTTGCGTAGCTTTGTCATACCAGGGCAGGCCTGTGAATTGCATCTTTGCTTCAGATAATAGAGGCTGACGGTGCGATTCACAGGTGCAACACACACACACACATATATATATATATATATATATATGCACGCGACATGCTTAATTGCCACATCACCTGATCACAGCAGGCGTATAAGTAGGCATGATGTAGACGCGCCTATAGAGTTTTGCTAAACGCAATGTCTCATTCCCTTCTCAGGGAACAGGGTTACATGTATAACCCAGACGTTTTGTTTTCATTTCCATTGCTTCACATAGCGCTTTAAAAAGACGTGTGTTCAGCAATTTGCTTTTGATTTTAATAACCATTTTCACAGACTCATCCAGTACTGTTTTGAGACACTTTTTTCACAGGCAGTTGTTCTCTGTGAATGCAACAGTGGGTTGCTGTGGCGTTTGGTGCTGCTGTGCTTACACGTGTGGCTAGTCCCTTGTACTTTGCTGTCATCGCAGTTGCACCGTCTGTGCATATGCTAACACATCTTATCCAGTCAAGGTTATGCTGCACATAAAATCATTTAGTGAGTCAAAAATCGCTTGCCCTGTAGTGTTGGTTGGCAGTGAACGGCAAAAAAGAAATTTGTCATGCACTCCGCCAGCATAAATGTACCGCACAAAACAAAAGGCTACTGTAGCCTTCACATTTTCCCCAGGTACAAAAAACTGTGAAGCCTTCTTTGTCATGTGTGAGTTAAGTTCATCATGTTTTCTCTCAAAAAATTCAATTGGTTTTCCCATGTACTCCTTGTATTTACCTTCCAAATGCCGCTTGAGTTTCGCTGGTTTCATAGCATCGTTAGCCAATGATTCGTAGCACAATACACAATGTAGTTTGGGATCCTCCTCATCCCTAGTCCAAAAAAATCTAAATTTTATATATCCGCTATGGTATTTTTGTTTCACTTTCACACTGGATTTTTCTGCATGTCAAGTTTCACAACTTTTCCTATCATCTGGCAGCAAACCATGGGACTCAACTGCGATGCTAGCTCCACTTCCATCAATGTGTTGTACCTGTTGTGTCAAATGTTTCGCTTGATTTTCTTTTAATTGACCCTGTTTTCAGTCACATATCTATGATCTTCACAGTTTGATAAACGAGTATCCTACATATAACTGGAGAAATTTAGTAGGCTGATTGTACATGCACACAGCGGAATTCTACATTTTCTTTAAGTCATGCTTATCGTTTTTGATGTAAATTATATAAACTGCCATATCTAACCAGGCAGTGTGCAAAATGTTGGCCGCATTGCTGAAGTCCAACAACTATATAGTCGTTTCAAATAATACTGTTCAAATTCACATGTTCATTCATTATATTGAAATAACACCTAGAACTACATTTGGAATTGATCGTGTACTTTGAGAAACTCCGTTTTAAAAATGATATTTTACTACATTTACTCGCGGACCACTAGGGGTCTCTTGCGGACCACCAGTGTTCCGCAGACCACACTTTGAGAAACACTGCTGTAGATGAACACGAGAACTGTCCAATAAAGAAATGAAGTAGCAAATGTGATATATTAATCAAATCCTATTGGCCTTGTGGTCTTTTTTTAGTGCCTTGCAGTCTGCCCCCCTCCCTCCTGTCTCCCTGCCCTGTCACTCCCGCTTTCCTGAATATTAAAGGCGACAGAGTGCCATCACTCACTCCTGACGATTTATCCACCTCCTTCTTTTTTGCTCACTGGGTCCCTGATGGAGCACTTCAACGCTCCTCATTACTCCAAATTGTGACTCTGATTTGACACGTCACTATAACCTTGGCATTTGTATTCTAATAAATTAGGAGTGGAAAAGTGAAGGAGTGTTTAAAGGCTAGCTACAAAGGTGGACCCACACTCACACACACACACACACACACACACACACACACACACACACACACACAGAATGTCATCTTACTCGGTTCACTGATGACACACACATAAATCTCATTCATCACCTCTTTTTCCCAACCCCTCATACACCCACACACACATGCACACTCCTGCAGTGGAACTGGCTGATGGCATGAAAGCAGTTCACCATCTTTGTTATTACTGTATATCATCACTCAAAGATGATGATGATTCACAGGCATCATTCCAGTGTCATCTTAGCACCACTCCAAGCCTATAATATTTAACAGGCCTTTTAAAACCTAGACACACAATTGCCTCTGCATTCGAAATGTACAGTGATTTATTTATTTACTGTCCTCATGACTCAATAATGCAGCTAACTTATTCAGAAATTATGTTTGTGTTTAATTACAAGAATTGAAATGAATATCCATGTGAGCATTCATTTATTGCATGATTAAACAGAAGCCAGTATATCTGGGAAGAAAAAAAAAAGAAAGAAAGAAAAAAAAAAAAAAATATATATATATATATATATATATATATATATATATATATATATATATATATATAATGTTTATGTATTACATCACCATTTTCTTTTAGTTTATTCTCTCTATGGTGCTCTCATTCTCTTTTTCAATCTCAAAGGTAATGGTAACAGCAATCAAAATAGCCATCTTCAGATTTAAATTACCCTCAAATGAACCTGACTTCAGAAAAATCATCAAAGTATGAAGAAAGATCCAGATCCAGTGGAGGGACAATTTTATATAGAATAAATGGGTAATATGTACTGGGTGATAGATTTCGACAAGGCACAGCAGCCAGCAGCCAGGGAAATTGACTTTAGATAGGAAGAAATTAATTCACCGACTTCCTCTGGTGTAATGGATGTCTCTTAATGGCAGAGATTTTTTATTTTATTTTATTTTTGCAACAGCATTAGGACTCCTACAAATTTCAGAGCACATGTATTATGTCCATTATTTAAAATTAACCAAAATGGAATATTTTTAATTTGGCTTTGTGGGATATCTGTTCTGCCAAACACCCTGCAATCATCTGGGACTGAGAACCTCAAAAAATTCCAAAATGTAATGTAGAACTTCCTGAATTTGTCATTACAAAGGTGAACCTCAAAAAGAGACAAACTCCAAATAAGTTAATGAATTCCTGTGTCTTGTTCTTTAAATGTTCTACTGTGGTGGTCTTTCTTTTGCACCCTGCTGTGATGTGGAACAGCTATGACCCTCTCGACAGAATGATTACCTGTCTTAAGGATATATAGGTTCATTAGATGTCTTACACACACACACACACACACACACACACACACACACACACATGCGGCAAGCATCTAAATAAAATGCCATCCGCACACGACCCCCTGAAGGGATTGAGGGCTCAGAAAGTGTTTAGAGAATGCATGGATTTCACTTCCATTTAGCATCTCTGTCTCTCTCTCTGTCTTTCCCTTTCTCTCTCTAAGTGATTGAGTTCTGCTGGTATGACAGGCATGGCTGATTGAATGTTGCAGTCGTTTGTGTAAAAGCTAAATGTGACCAGAGGTCTACGACATATCCATGACTGCTTTTTTAAGCCTAAGCAGAACCACATGAACATCCTACTTAAAGGTCTGGCTATAATCAACAGCCCTGCCTGGTGCCTAACTCATGGTCCTAAAGCCTATCCACATCTCATTTTCATCTCAACGTAATTGGTAGCAGACGATCAGTTGTTAGCGTTACACATAGTTGGCCCAAGAAACAATTAAAGGCACCAAATATGGTAGAGACACCACAGGGCTGCAGGTAACTAATCAGAAACGGTGAGAGGCAGTGTTAGGCATGCAACTGACTTTGAGCAGATAATTTATTCTAAACAGATACTAATACAGATATAAATAGACACACAATATTATTTTTTAATGAAAAGAATCAGGAAACAAAGCAAACAAGAAAGAAAGAGAATGTTCTGTGACAGGTAATATATACACTGTCCCATCTGAAAGTATTGGAACAACAAGGCCAATTCTACACTGAAGACATTTGGATTTGAGATCAAAAGATGAATATGAGACGATAGATCAGAATTTGAGCTTTCATTTCCCTATATGTACATCTAGCTATGTTAAACAACTTAGACCATGGCACATTTGGTGGCAGACCAACCAATGATTTGGTGAGCAAAAGTATAAGAACAGACAGTCTTAAGTAAATAACTTCTAATATTTGGTTTTATATCCCTTGCTTATAATACAGTGAGGGAAAAAAAAAAGTATTTGATCCCCTGCTGATTTTGTACGTTTGCAAACTGACAAAGAAATGATCAGTCTATAATTTTAATGGTAGATTTATTTGAACAGTGAGAGACAGAATAACAACAAGAAAATCCAGAAAAACGCATGTCAAACATCCAGAAAAACGCATGTTTTGGGGGGGTTCTCCTCTTCAGTCTCCTCTTCAGGAGGTGAAATGCTGCTCAACTGGGTTAAGGTCTGGTGATTTTCTCAATAGGTGACTGTGCATTCTAATCAGTATATAATAATACTACCAACTGCCATATTTACTGAAAGAAGGACACACTCTTTTGAAACCTACAATGATCTGTTGCTTTGTGTCCATGTGTGTGTGTGTGTGTGTATGTGTGTGTGTGTGTGTGTGTGAGAGAGAGAGAGAGAGAGAGAGAGAGAGAGAGAGAGAGAGAGAGAGAGAGAGAGAGAGTAGGTACATGGACAGTAGACCTGTGTCTGTGACCTGGGACAGGCCGTGATTCAGGCAATGAAAGAAAAAAGAAACTGTTAGGCTTTAGTGTAATTCTGCAGCCAAGTGGATAGTAGAGGAAACGAGGAGATGAGGCAAAAAAAAAAAGTACAAGAGGAAGAAATAACAAAAATCTGATGCTGCTAACAGATGTCCCATGATAAAAACATACTTTTCTTGTAAATGGAGAGAGAGAGACAGAGAGAGAGAGAGAGAGAGAGAGAGAGAGAGAGAGAGAGAGAGAGAGAGAGAAAGAGAGAGAGAGAGAGAGAGAGAGAGAGAGTATGCCAAATGCCAGAGGAAAAATGAGAAGGGGAGCAGGAGGATGTACAGCAGACACTGGAATTCAGCCACTGCTGTCAGTGGTAGCACATGTAATTAACTATCCCTGTTCAAAGTTTCATAAGGAACCCGAAAGTGCCCCAGACACCATTATCTGATCCGGGATACACATGAGGAAGCAGAGAATCAAATCCCCAAACTCTAATCAACACTAGACAGGAATATTGACAAAATATATTTTCTAAAATTGAGAAGGCATTTCACAGGGAAAGTAATTGAACTTATGTTGAAACTGTCATTTGGCTCCAAAAGGAGGAGGTCGGGTGACACTTTAGTGTTGCTGTACACGGAGGTAATACAATATTCGTTTGAGAATGAAGTCTAGACTATGGCAATGGGAGAATGATCACAAGCTAAACATGGGGAATGTACTCAGAAGCATAAAAGAGACTGAAGTGGTTTTGCTTCAAAAAAAAAAAAAAAAAACGAGAAAGGGGCTGAAAGCATTGTGTTACTCTGCAATTTGCTTGAACTTGTTCTTTTAAAAAAAGCTAATTTGGATTTAGTAAAGAGGTGGGAGCTCTGAAAAGAGACATAGTGAATATTCTTCAAAACAGCTCAGTTTCTGAGAGTTTTCCTCAATATTTCCCTCAATATGGAATAAATAAAAAAGGCGTCTATCATTCATGTTGCTGGGAGAGCACTTTCACCCAGATACAAGGCTACTGGAGAGCTAAATGTGGACGTGGATAACAACCATGAGTCCTAAACAGATAAATTCATACTCCATCTCCATGGCAACTCTCACTGCAGCTCATTCTTAGGAAGTTTCCAAAGGAAGTTCAACTGTTTCAAAGTGGAAATGATGAATTAAACACTTATAAAATGGCAGCAGAATGGGGGCTCGGGGGGGTCGGGCGTATTTAGCGTGGCTAAACATGGATGAAGCCGAGATACACCCAGAAACATGCGACAAAAATGTGCATCAGTGTACATTAAAATAATCCCCTTGATCATCATCACATGCGTAAAATGAAGTATACACAGTTTTAGAGGAAAGTTTGGCATGGAATGTGAGAGACTCATGGTTTTGGACTGTGTGGTTATGCAAGTGTGTAAGTGTGGATGTGATATGTGTGACAGCACCTGTGGTGAGAGTTTGGGAGTCTTTGTTTATCCTGGAGCTCAGGGAGTCTCAGGTGTCTGCTTTGTCTTAAAGGATGACTGGAGCTGGTCAAGCTTCATTTCTCTCCAGGTTTCCTGCCTGTGAGGACCTCCAGATGGGCTCCAGACCCCCTGAGCCCAGTTGGAGTTTAGTCAGGAGTGAGACCTCTCATCCAGGGCACATGGTAACCCAGCCAGTGAAGACTTCAAGACAACCTTGCTTCACAGACTACCTTTACATGAGGAGGTTGAATTTTTGATATCTTACCCAAGGCTGTTGTGATCCTAGGTTACTGAAACCAGAGATGAGCAGGTTGTTGTTGTTTTTTTTCCCCACTATTTGCTCTTTCCTCCAGGGATCCCTATAGCACATTGTGGAGTTAGGTCCAAGCCAGGCCCCTACTTGTGATAGTCTCCTCAAATAGATTTTTTTTTTTTTTTTCTGAGAGAATCTTTACCCACTGCTAAAGTCCCTCTTTGATAGCAGCTCACCAGGTCTAAAACTTTTCCCAAGGGCCACTCTAATCACATCTGACCCTTAAGCTGCCTTCTGTGTGGGCAAAACTCAAGCATTGCTGATCAGCACTTCTGAGAAGCATTCTTTCCAGCGATAGAGAGAGAAGAAAAAGAGAGAAAGAAACAGCCCCTGGACATAAGATACGCTGGTGTTTTCTCACTCCAGACTCAGCCCTCTGACGCAAAAGTTCAAAGCAAGCTTTGGTGGACTTCAGTCAGCCCCGATTGAATGGAGGCTTTAGGAGGGCATTCAAGCATACATCCCTCACCTGGTCAGATCATTCAGTCCATCCGTTCTTGTGATTCTCCATTCTCTGATACTCCACTGTTAGTTTGACTCACTACAATGACAAATATAATGCATCACGTCTTCCTGTTCCATTCCATTTCCACTCATGTCAACGTAGGCATTCCTTTAGCCAGATTTTCAGCAAACAAAACACACATTCAAACACTGAGCCACATTCAAACACAAGCAGAATCATGAATATTTAAAGGTTTAAATTGTATTTATTTGTTTGTTTTTACAGTTTTCTTTTCTTTTTTTAACTTATTCTGCCTTCGCGTTTTTTTTAACTTTTGGTTTGAGCTCAGCACATTTGTTAAGAATGATAAAAATTCATTATGACGGGTTTAAACCAATATGATTTTAATAGTAGTCCAGAGAACCGGTTGAGGAGCTACCAGAGGCACTCTGTTCACCCTTTTAGGTCTTTAAATGCATGAGTTGTGATTTTTCTTTTCCTCAATTTTATGATCTGAAACATGCAATCGATGCAGTACCCTTGAACTCTCTATTTATTCCTGTAGTGTTGCTCCCTAGGGCATGTATTGACCCCCTTATTGCCCTCATTTAGCAGTAAAGAATCATAAAAAATGAATCACGCCTGAGTGGGTTTCAGACTCTTAATGAATGTGTGCAGGCAGCACCTTTAGACATCAAGAATTTAGGCTATTTATGCTTCACTTACTCAGTACCTTAGTAACTCATGGATCTCCTAGTATCTGGGTGAAGTAGCTTGGAGAAGTAGTAAGTTTTTTTTTAAGTAGTGAAGTAGCTGTTCCCCACTTAATAGAATAAATGTATTGCTTTTTCACTTCTTTTATTTTGCAACATTGAGCCCCATTAGCATGACCAACATGTACTTAACAACAAATGAACTGACAAGAGAGATTTTCAAAAATTCGTTCCCCATTCCCCACTCTTCTTTTTTAAATTGCTCAAGTAGGACTGTAACAGCAATACTAATTTGAAGAGTTGAATTTACCTCTTCAACCTCTGAACTACTCTGAATAAGAAGTGGAAGTTCCCTGAGGGTTTTTTGTTTTGTTTTTTTGTTTTGTTTTTTACTCCAGCAATGGCAGTGAATTCAACACAAGTCTGCTAGTGCACTGTTTATCTTGATTTGTATTGGAGAGTTTAGTAATCAGCTTGAGCTTGTGCCTAGAAGCATGCAAGAGAATGTAATTTCCAGTTGGCTGGTAATGTTCTATGCTAAATGAAGTTCTTGTCCATTTTCATAGCCATTACTTAATTTATGTCTGGTACATTACTCTTGAATGCTTCTCAGTAATGAATAACAAGCATATAGAGTTGCAAGTGTTAAGTGTGTAGTGTGTTAGTTCCCTTGAACTCAAACACATCAACATCCTTTAAAGGAACCTAACCATTATCTCAGCAACCTGATGAGCACGTAAGCATCCAAGCATTCAAGTGACTTCAGTGGTAACATAGGCAATAGACACATTTGTTTCTTTTTCAATCCACGCATTTGTGCATGCATAGACACTTTCTGGCCTCAACTTTCACACTCATATTTACACAATTTCATATGAGCTCTTTCTATGGAGGATACACCAGCCATTATACTCCTCATGTGTCCTGCTACTTATCAATCACTGGCCGATGACAGGCTCTGCTTCTTTACACCAAGTAAGTAGGACTCAGTGTGACTGTGAATAGCCTAGCTGACAATTGACCTACTAATGTCAGTAGGTGACACGCATCATCGTGCTGGCAGTAGTCAGGTGATGGATGCTTATGAGTCAGCATAAACGATGGCTGTAAAAACCCCCGGGGCAGAGGAGATCTCACTAATCACATAATGCAGATTCCTGCAGGTCAGGCACCAAACCCCTCTCGATCTGATAGCGGTAAACATGATTTCGCTCAGCACAATCTATGGGAGAGTGTCACACCATAACACACACACACACAACTGACTTCTAACTAAATCACTGCCAACACTTCAATCGAATTATGATCATCTTACACAGCTGATAAACGCTATTGGGATTGTGAATTCCACCAATCCAAGTCAGATGACAAGAGAAAGTAAACGTTCCAATTCATCTTTCTCTGTGCCAGGATTTAAGCATCGCTTAGATGAAACGTTACCTCTCACTTTCAGATAACGCAGCAGGACCAAATGACTTTGTCTCATCCAAGCTGAAATCTGAGAGACAGACACCCACCATTATCAGTCTCAAATCCCACACATGGACAGGTATTACAGAAGATGGCTGCTGAGCAGACTCTTTGGGGAGATACAGTAAGAGGAGAGCGATGTAGTGAGTACCGCCGTATCCATCACATTGTGAAGGCGGTTACGCTGTGGCTGCATGTCCGGACTGTGGTGAAATAAGATATAACCACAAATGGGGTGACAACTGGAAGACTGGGACGGGAATAGACTTAGAGACAGAAGTGTGGATGTGAAAAGAGACTGGGTGGAGGTGGAGGTTGTCAGGTGAAAATGTACAGAACGGGTCACGTGTCTCTCACGTCTCATCACTCTGTGCTGAGTGGGGCTGCACATGCACTGGAAAACACATAGAAGCTAAAACCATGTAAGGAATAACATAATAAGTGACAGAGTGGTGTGATGTCACCATGAAGTTAATTATTTTCAATAACAGCAATTCCTGAAAGATCTTATTCCTAGTACAGTATATTCACCGGCAATTCGCCAGTGTTATGCAATGGTCTTTAAGTTATTAAAGAATGACATAAATTTTCATCCACTTATAGTTTTGTTGTGGAATGTCCGTGAAACACTTATACAAGCTAGAAATAGTCATTCTCTCATTGGCCTCTCTCTCTCTTTTTTTTTTTTTTTTTTTTTTTTTCTTTTTTAACTTTCTTGAAGCTAATAAGAAAAAATCTTCTCTGAATATTTTCTGAATATTCACCCATTATGGAAAAAGTGAAGTTACAGCTTTACCCCTGATTGTTATAAAGCACTGACATTGGAGACTCCTTCCAACAATGCTATATAAACATCCCGTCACAAGAACTTGTCAACAATTACACACTTTTTATAATCTGTTGCAGCATAGTATTCATCATACAAACAAGTTGTTACTATGGAAACTACAGTTGTGCTATTATAGAAAGTTAGTCAACATAATCTGACCAATCAGATTCAAATGTTATAATTCAAATGTGATAAAAAAATCTGTGTATATATATATATATATATATATATATATATATATATATATATATATATATATATATATATATTGTGGTCTTCTTGTTTTTCTGGTGTTGTTTTTTCCCTCTGTTCATTTCATTTGGAACGAAAAACCTTTCAGTGTGGAGCAGCACATGAGAGTGTTTATCATGAATAAATCAATGTCAAAGTGACATCTAGGCAAACTCCACTTCCTGAGGTGTGGACACATTACTCAAAGACCCCTGCCATAACACCTTTGCACACCTACACATACATGTCCTTCATCAGTACTTCACTGACTGACTCTAATTCCCTCAGCAGGGCCCCTTTATAGCTCTAAACACAGTTAGGGAGCAAGCTCGAGACCTGACGACAATTATGATAGCAGCGATTAAGAAAACAATTATTTCTGAAAAGTAATTACACTCTAATGTTTGAACAAACAGATGCAGAGAGAGAGAGAGGAGGGGGGGCAGTAAGCAAGTGATCAGACTACTGATTAGACACACATGCACAAGTACGCACACACATAAACTGCTTCAAATCATGCTTCTGTATCTTTAATGCTCAGTCAGGCACTTTTATAAAGCAGGAGAGAGACATTTTTACAAAGCAAAAGAGAGACAAAATGCCTGTTACACACCAAAGAGACAAGCTTCAAGGCTCCTCATCAGAAAAGCGCTTTCGCAATTACCAAACTAAAACTGAGTTCAAATGGAAAATGTAAAGACGAACAGAACAATAATACATTAATGAACATGAATAATTGAGGCTCTGTTGAGAGACGATGAAATGAATATTGAAATGTCTGTACATTTGGCTTCTGCCCAGATGAACCCCCCTGAGTTTAGCCGGGCCCCGAGGCAATTTGAAAAACATAACAAAAATTAATATCATTTGAGCGCGAGCAGAGAGCGGCTTCTTTTAACTGACAAGGACAATTTCCTGGAAGCGAGGCAATGAAAGATGGCCTGAACAGACTTTTAAATATGAGCTTACATGAAAAAAAGAGCTCTCTATCTCAATTATACCCATATGGTAATTCCAGCTAGTCTGCTCCCTCCCTCTCTCTTTATATCTCTCAGGATTTGTTTTCTGTCATGTATGGTATATTATGAGTAGTTTTGGACTAATGATAGCAGATAATGGCTCAGCTTTTATTTAAATATACGATACCATACTGAATATCTTCCAAACTATTAGACCACATGGTCCCAACCCTGGTCCAATACATTTTACATTTTCTAAATGCCCACTTTACTTCAGGAAGGGTTATTAGTTAAATTCGGTTTCTTGAGAGAAGGGAAAACACTTCTGTATGCAGGACAGGGGGTACTCCAGGACCAGGGTTGGGAACCTTAGGGCGTTTTCACATTGGCAGTTCATTTGCACTGGAACCGTGCTGTGATTCCTGTGAATGGGAACACAACTTGTACTCAGGTCTGCACTTGTTCAGGAAGTAACGTAACCTGAGCATGTGTTTTAGCCGATGTTGACATCATTAGTTTCTACAGCACATGTGTACCATATGAATTCCTTGCAGTCAGCTGAGCAGCTGAAAGCCACCTTCTCCTGGACATGAATTATGCCATTTGGCACACACAGACACAAGTGTCGTTCACTCTGCTGTGCATAATAGCACAAAAACAATAACAAATAAAAAAAAAAAAATGGTGAGTTGTGTTGTGTTCTCCATGCGTGTTTATTATGATTTAAGATGAACGCAAATACACCGGGGTTCAATAGAATTGAGTGAGTCTGAAACCAGACTAATGCTCTGGGGGCACCGGGAACAACTGCACTAGGATTTGGACTGCAGCAAACATGCCCAATGTGAAAACCACCTTAGAGTATGTGTGAGCATAGGTTGTCCTTCAACTACACAAGGAACTTTGTCTATCCATGATATTGTCATATCTATGCAAAGGATAAAAGATATGTTTCCATACAAAAATATGTAGTAGAGCAAAGGAGAAGGCTGTCTTTAAAGATAATCGATGATAAGAGCACAGTGAGCCAGCCTGCTTCAAAGAAGCATGCTATCACAAGCTGTCATCATGCTGCTGCTGATGATGATGATGAAGATACAGATCCTAATCCGCATGTAAAAACACAATTCTATTCATTCCTCCTTATCCTCTCACTCTCTGTGTCACACTTTAACTCTCTTTCTCTCCATATTCTTTCTTAAACCATTCTCATTCCTATAGTGTTGACTGATAAACTAACTTGATTTGAATTTGCTCTGGAAATACCATTTAATTTTGATCTAAGCATGGATAAATCTAACTTGAAATCTCAAGTGTCGCAAAGTTCAACCGACACTGTGACTGCATAAAACAGCTAATGGTGTGTCTTGCATGTTGTCACATGTGTTGCTTTGACTCAGTGGCTCCTTGCTCGAGGGCAATGGAACATCACACGATTCATTAGCTGGGTAAAAATATCCCTAGGGCACGCTACGCTGGGAAGAAGATGACAAGGCAGAGAACAGAGAGAGAGGGAGAGGGAAATGCAAAACAGAGATTTGGCAACTTAAAAAGATGGTAAATAAATAGTTTAACCTTGTTGTTTCCAACTTTAGTGGCCTGCACGCCAGTGTGAGTGTATTTTTGGCACGTTAGTTAGCGAAAGACTTAAATCAATATATATTTATAGTGTATCTTAGTTATTTTTATACGTTATTTTTTTGCTGATGAGCATCTTCTTTTTTTTTCTTTTTTTTTTTTGCGTTTACATTTAAAACAAATATTTAAAAATGCTGCACACACTTCACACAACAGCACACTATGTGGACCAAACTGTGATTTCACTGATTTACAACAAATTCCATTCAGTAAACACAGTTTTCAAAACTGCATTCATTTATCACTCGGGCACCACCACCAGCAAAACTGTTTTTTTCTACAGCCCAATTTGCAAATGTTTGCATACTCCTCTTCAAAATGGCTACACTCAGCTTCAAAACAACGCACCCAACACACAGATAGAAATTTGGATATTAAGTAAATAGCAATTTAGTAAGTAACAATAATGAATTAAATTACAACCAGCATCCTAATAATTAGCATAGTTCTACAAACAAAGAGAAAAAAATGGCAGGATCAAAATGAGGGCTTTTACAGCAAGACTACACTTCAAAAAGACAAGCTAAATATAGTAACAAGATAATACTGGGACAATATATTTTCATTATGGATGTGGACTGTTTATGATTCATCAAAAACCGATCCATGACACAATGGATGCAGGAAACATGGATGTATCAGATCAAGGATGCAATGTATGGAGAAGACATTTAGGCATATTTTTCCCCTTAATGAATAGAAAGGGAGAACAATAGGTGACTGCTTACACTTTTTTGGACATTAAATGAACTTTTGGCTGAGCTGTGTAATTGTGCAGAGCGATGTGTAAAGACTGAAAACTACTTATCAGTCAAGTACAATCATTAGGCTGTAGGATGTTTTACATATTTTCTTCTTAATTGGCATTGATATGCTTATAAATACACAATAAAAGAAAAAAATCTAAGCTGGTTTTTAATTTAGTAGTGTATTTTTCCATTTTTCTTACCCCATTAATCTAATCAAATCGAACCATCTAATCACCGCTCTTAATCTAACCATCTAATCCTGCACCGTATGTTTTTTCCTGTTTCTCCCATTATGAGCAGTCTGCTGAGAGCAGAACACACAAGCGGGCGAGTGACTGAGCGAGCAGGTGCAAGCAGTCGCATGGGGCCAGATGGATCGAATGACACGCCGGCCTCACTGCTCGAGTTAGCAGGTGAGGGAGTGATAGAGAAAGGTATAGAGATGGGGGAGGGAAGTGAAGGGAAACGAGGTGTTCCACCTGTTCATGGATGACAGGTAATCACAGTGTAGCCATTATTACTGCAAAATAAGATGGGGTGATGGGATAAGTGCTTTATGCCCACACGGACAAACACAGAATAAAGACGCATTACGTATAGCCCAGATGTTCCTTTATCCGAATCTGATTATTGCATTTGATGATTATTGTTTGATGGCAAGCTGCTGATTAGCCACTTGTACCTTCACAAACATGATTTTGTGAATATAAAATGGTGAAAATTGCTTGAAATGTAGGACTTTTATGGACTGTAGTCACTGCCATTCATCCCTGTAGCATGTGGTGGTTTTCCAAACTAGGTATTGGAGTCACAGACAGCCAAACATTTGTCAAATTCATGCTGGGAGAAAGCTGTACATACATACTGAGCACACGTGAAAAGTTGAGCAGACGTACATTATATAAACTCTCACCTGCAAAATGTTTATTGTAGACTATCTACAAGCACTCCAGAAGTTGTCTGGTTATCATTTCTTTAATACATCATGCATCATGACAGCTTTACTACGTGATAAATCCAAAATGCTTAAACATATATTCAACAGTTGCAAAGAAATTTTACAACCACACAGGGTAAAAATCTGATTACTCTCTGTCTGTTCATCGCTTCTTCATTTTCACTCTCTTCCTTTCTCTCACACACACACACACACACACACACACACACACACACACACACACACACACACACACACACACACACACACACAAAGAATGCGAGCAGTTAAAGGATTATCTGAATCCTCTCGAATTCCATAATAAGGCATGAATGTGGCTATATTCCAATGCAAGTTCAGGATAATTTAACCCCATGTGAATATCGGTAACCGTTCCTTTCAAGTTCACAAAGTGCCACTGCTTATTTAAACATCATTGCTTATTTAAACAACACTGCTTATTTAAACACCACAAAGTGATTGCTGAGTTTCTGAACAATGACCTTAAAAAGTGCTCCATAAGAACAAAGTGGATTTCAGATTTCAGAGGCAAAGCAGGTCAAACCTAATGAAAACTCGATACAGCAGCTAATGCAGTTTAGATGTTTGAAACTGAAGCTCCCTGCTCTTCCTCTCTCACATGCACACACACACACAGACACAAGCCCAGAAGTACACATACACACACTGTATATGGAGCATTTAGGATGAGCACAAATAGTCTGGCTAGTTACAATAACACACATTAGTCAAACATAAGTGCAAGATGCGCAGTGGTTAGAACAACCTGGAATCAACACTGATCTCCTTCAACCTGGCTTGTGTCCCTGGTCAGGCTCATCTGTGAGAGATTCATTTGTATCAGAAGACTTTTCTTTTTTTTCTTTGACAGTAATCTTCCATTAAAGTGCAACGACTGTTATATCTCACTGTTGACTATGTTGACTATCCATCCATCCATCCATTTTCTGTACCGTTAACCCTACACAGGATTGCAAGGGAGCCTGGAGCCTATCCCAGGGAACTCATAGCATGAGGGGAGGGACACCCTGGACAGGGTGCTAACCCATAGCAGGGCACAACTGCACACACATTGACACACCATGGACAATTTAGAAAAGCCAATCAACCAACAATGCATGTCTTCGGAAACTAGAGTACCTGGAGGAAACCCCCAAAGTTGTCGTGCACACAGGGCGGAGGCAGGATTCAAACCCCCAACCGTGGAGGTGCTAGGCAAATGTGCTAGCCACTTAGTCATATCATTTCATTTCATTTCTCTCCCCCACACCCAGTCAAAATAAAAGAAAAAAATACTACGTCAGCTCACACTCTGATCATGATGATGCCAATTAGAAGGAGCAACATGAGGATAGAGTTTATATCTGACGCTATGTTTATTTCACAATTATTCAAATCATCTTAGGAGCATTGCAGAAATCTGGATGTAGACCCTAATGAGCAAGCCAGGGGCAAGAGTTGCATGGAAAAACTCCTTGTGACAACATAAGGAAGAACCTGAACCAGACTCAAAAGGAAACCCATCATCTTCTGGTTAAGTAAAGCATATTTTAATTTTCATTTCACACTGCAATTAGAGGGGGGCACGGTGGTTTAGTGGTTAGCATGTTTGCCTCGCACCTTCGGGGTTGGGTGTTCAAACCAAAACTCCACCATCTGTGCACAGAGTTTTCATGTTCTCCATGTGCATCAGGGGTTTCCTCTGGGTACTCTGTTTTCCTCTCCAGTCCAAAAACGTGCACTGTAGGCTGACTGACATTTCTAAATTGTCCGTAGTGTGTGAGTGTGTGTCCCCTGTGATGGCTTGGCACCCCATCCAGGGTGCCCCCACCTTGTGCCCTGAGTTCCCCATGATAGGCTCCATGCTCTCCCACGACCCTGTGTAGGATAAGTGGTATGGAAAATGGATGGATGTATATTGTGATTAGATTCTGTGCTAGTTATTGTATGGTTTTAGTATGGAGTTAAAAAAAATAAAAATCCCAGTGAAACACCTTTGGGTGCTTCAGCACCCTTTTAAGTTGCTTTTCCAAATGATCAAATGTACAATCCAATTAATCTAACAGTTATCCTATTCCATTGCAAATGCCTACTTCAAATCCTTAATTCTCTTTGGTCACATACAGCAAAATTCACAGCAGAAATGTGGTTCTAATGAATGTGAATATAATATATCACAGGTTTTTATTTGTGTGCACACTATACCTGGAGTGAAGCACTGATTTCATAGAAGAGTTAGTGAATCAGTGGAATATTTGCGGCTCCCAGTAACTCATACCTCACATACAGTGGAGGACATAAGTATTGAACGCGTCAAAAAAAAAATTCAGTAAATATATTTCCAATGACGCTATTCACATGACATTTTCACCAGACATCAGTATTAACTCAAGAAATCCACACATTTTAAGAAATCCAAACATTAAAGTCCATAAATGAAGTTATGTGTAATAAAGAGGAATGACACAGGAAAAAAAATATTGAACACGCTAACTGAAATTTGCTTAATACTTAGTGGAGAAGCCTTTGTTTGTATTGTCAGCTTCAAGACGCTTTCTGTATGAATAAATTAATTGGCCGCAGTACTCAGGTGTGATTTGACCCATTCTTCTAAACATATTGTCTTTAAATCTTGTTTAATTGGATTCAAGTCAGGTGATTGACTGGGCCGTTCTAACACCTTAATTTTTTTTCTCTGAAACCAATTGAGAGTTTGCTTTGCTGTATTCTTTGGATCGTTGTCCTGCTGGAAGGTCCACACAGGTGTCATCTTCATCATCCTGGTGGATGGCAGCAGATTCTTCTCAAGTATCTCCTGGAAAATATGAAGTCTGCCAGTACCATGCGATGAAAAACAGCACCACACCATGATGCTTCCACCTCCAAATGTCACTGTTGTTATAGTGTTTTTAGGGTGATGTTCAACGCCTTTCTTCTCCAAACATGGTGTGTAGTATAACAGCCAAAATGTTCAATTTAGCTCTCGTCTGACAAGACTCCCAGTATTTCAGAGGCTTGTCCAAATGAGTTGTATCAAACTTTAAACAAGCTTCAACATGCCTTTTCTTTAGTAATGGAGTCTTGTGGTGTGAGCGTGAGCAATTTAGTGTGTTGCCTATTGTTTTCTCTGTGGCGATGGTACCTGCTGCCTACAAATGTTTTCTGGAGCTCTTTCCGAGTGGTCCTTGCCTCTTGGGCTACTTTTCTGACTATTCTTCTGAATCCCTGGTCAGAAATATTGTGAGGAGCTCCTGTGCGTGGCCGTTTGATAACGGAGTGATGTTGCTTCCACTTGCAGATAATGACCCCAATGGTGCTTACTGGAAGATTCAGAAGTTTTCAAATACGTCTGTATCCGATTACATCAATGTTTTGCAACAATAAGGTTGCGAAGGTCTTGGGAGAGCCCTTTGCTTTTACCCATCAGGAGATGTTTCTTGTGTAACACCTTGGTAACGAAAAGCCTTTTGATAGACCATCAATTTACTAACCCAGCTGATATTAATTTGCACAGATAGGAGGTATAATTACTTACGGATTTCAGCTGGTTCATTGCTTTACCTTACCTTGGAGAACTACTTTTTCTTAGCGTGTTCAATACTTTTTTCCTGTGTTATTCCACTTTATTACACATAACTTTATTCATGGACTTGAATATTGTTAATTCTTTATATTTCCGGATTTCTTGAGTTAATACTGATCTCTGCTGAAAATTTCATGTGAGCAGCCTCATTGGAAATATATTTACTGAAAATAATGTTGACACCCTCAATAATTATTTTCCCCACTGTACATCTGTACACTGTCTGCTCTGTGTCAACTCTGTAAGATGGACAGGAATTTGCTTCTGCTGCCACTATTAACACAGTGTACATAAATGTAAGGCATTCTTTGGAAAAGATCCTGTATGGGATTAGAAATGTTAAAATAAATCTGTAACGCACGTGTGAAAGATATCTGTACAGAATGGTTTGGCTATACAGATTTTAAGCAGTAAAAGTTATTGCAGAGTATGCTGATGTATTTCACACACATCTGATAATTGTAGGTCAGAGCAAGCTACAGCAAAGCCTTGCAGCCTAAAATGTGCTCTACCACCTCCTGTTTATTCACATGACGTTGGTTCCAACAATCCAGTGGACCAAACATATTTTTGTTATCGAAAAAATTGCGTATTTGTATGTTGCCTGGTGGTTTCATAAGGACCTTAGAATGTGGCCATTTTGGCCTTCTGTCCATCTGTAGAGGACAGAATCTGGTATCTGGTACTGATGCTGAGAAGCCCAATGATGGTCTAATGGGCAATGAAAGACCTAGATGCTTAATTTTTCAGAAGGCAGGGAACTCTGTCTCCAGGTCATATCATAGGCTTATGCAGTTAGAAACTCAAACACGAGTCTTGATGCTTTATCCCTCATCCCTTAGTCTTTTTTTTTTCCTGCACACGCACACACACACACACACACACACACACACACACACACACACACACACACACACACACACAGTTTCAAAAGGAATTAGCAAACTGAAATTAATTTGAGCCCTGCAACTATCTAACCTTAGAACAGAATTTGGAGAGAAGAATTAAGAGAGTGAAGGTTGTGGCTGGAGAAGGATATTGAGATAGGGAGATGGAAGAAGAAAAAAAAACCCTGCCAAAAAACCTCAATGAATAAGTCAGACACCAGCTGTATGATTTTTTTCTTAACTAAAGAGGCCATGAGTGAAGAAAAGTGCTCAGTGCAGAGAGCAATTCCCACTCTCCCTTGACAAATCCCCTGTTTAGTCTGCGCCCGCCTGCCCCACGTGCATGCACACGCACACACACACACACACACACACACACACACACACACACACACACACACACACACACACACACACACACACGTGTAATGCCAAGTTTCACCGAAAAAGTGAAGACATGGATGGGTCTCTCTCTCTTTGTGTGTGTGTGTGTGTGTGTGTGTGTGTGTGTGTGTGTGTGTGTGTGTGTGTGTGTGTGTGTGTTTCTGTGTGTGTGTGTCAGTGTCCATCCTGATACTAATCTGCAGTATGGATTAGCACAGTTTAATTGGATAGAAAGACCTTCCCTCACCTGCTTACAGCAAAGCTTTTTATCAGAACCATCAATATCTAACATGCATGATTGCATATTCTGCTCTTGATTACGCTGGCATCTTTGCACAGATCTTTTTTTAATTAATGAAATAAACCTAGCAATTTACCTTGACCTGGTTGTCCTTGTCTTTGTATTTTAGTTTATTTCAGTTCAAACTTCAAACTGCAACTTGTGAAAAATAAAGTTCTTCTCACACCCCAGCATACAGATGAGTCTGAGCCTGAGCCTGTGCCCAATGTAGCTAAAGATTCCTGCTCTTGGCTGACAGGAGAGGAACTAAATGTGGTTGTGTGTTGTAAGAGGCTTTTCTATTCACAGCGGTTGTAAGCGTGGTTATTTAAGTTAACGTAGCCAGCCAGATCTGCCATCAACCATTCACTTCTGACCTTTTTAGTCAACAAGATGTTTCTACCCACAGAACTGCAACTCACTCAACTTCTTTTTGTTTTCTGCACCATTCTGTGTAAACTCTAGAGAATGTTGTGTGTGAAAATCCCAAGAGGTTTCTGAAATACTCAAACAGCCCATCTGGTATGAATGCCACGGTCAACGTCACTGAGATTTTCTCCATGCTGATATTTGTTGTGAACATTAACTGCAAATCTTGACCTGTACCTGCATGATTGTATGCATTGCTCTGCTGCCACAAAATAACTGCATGAATGAGCCAGTGTACAGATGTTCTTAATAAAGTTGCCTCACTGTGTGTTGGATGGGGAAAAAAAAAATCCTTAATAATCAGTTGAAGATGGTGGATTGCTGTGGTGAAATAAATCAGACCATTACCTAAACACTACCATTTCTGATTTCAAAATAAATATATAAATAAATAAATTCCTCCTTGTCATTTTCTTTGCTTAGGAAGGAGACTTTCATTTCACCTTCTGTGATCAGTGTGATAAAAATGCATAGTGTACAAATTGGACTTGCTTAGGCTACAGAAAAAAAATAAGAAAATGATCATAACAACAAATCATTGGTCAGGAAATTAGCAAGAATTAAACAAATAGATAAAATAACTTAGTATGGGATAACTTTTCCATTTAATTTCTTTAAATGTTTAAGCTTTGCGGGTAAACTATTTATTTATTCAGTCTGTGCACGATTTCAAGTTTTTCCTTGTGATTGTTGTGGCCAAAATTGCTTTATTTTCCTGTGGCTTTTTTCAAAATATGCAATGCAATTTGCAGATTTTTTGTGGGGGTTTTTGTTTTTCAGAAAACTACTTGAATTGGTGAAATTGCAATTGCATGAAGTTGTTTTGCACTGTATTTTGTGATGTTTGTTGGTAAATGAGACCTTTTAGATGTACTCATGTTAGACGCATGCGAATTGAAGAGGACATTGGCTGAATGCATGTTGCCGTGATGCGTGATGACGTCACCGTCTTGGCCCAAATCTGCATAAAATCTGCAGTGATTTTGAAAAATTGTGAACTCCTCCAAATATTGTAGAGTTTGCTAGATTTTGCATTAATTTCTGTGATCCAAAATCACGAAATATAGGAGGGGCTGATGATTTATTTATTAAACTGTATTTATTTATTTTTTGCCTTATTTTAATTTTGTACACCCAGACACCCAGGAATTTTACATCAAACATTTTAATCATTCTCATGATTATACTTTTGCATATAAGAAGACTATATTTTTCTGCTTCTATCTTTGCCCTAAACAGTTCACTGCAGCAAAAGTAAACAAGCAATTGGCAGCACATGAGGTTTCAGGAGTGCATTTATTTAATTCTTGATCAATGATTTGTTGTTAAGACCATTAAAACTTAACATCGAAAGTTAAAATATTTATTAACACTGAATAGTTTTTTTCACCTCTATTCACCTTTACTTTTTTGGAATGACTACTTTTTTTTGAATCTGTTATTTTTTTAAAATGTTTTATTTAACAGTACCTTTAAATAAGTAAGGTTTTAGCTAGTTTATCCTCATCTGCTTACAACACATTTTCTGCAAGACTGTTCAAGGTTTTCCCCTCATTTTCAGTGTTAACAGTGATTCGCCTTTATCATGCACAGCTAACTAAGTGATTTTTCCTCTACAGCAGTACCCATATTGACCTCAAATGGGTGAGAATTTCATAGTCCAGCTGACAGACTGAGAAAATGAGTACCACAGGATTTGAATAGGGGCTGGCAACACTGCAAAGCGATCAGGCAAAAAGCAAGATAAAAGCAAATACTCGCTATACTTCTTGTGGGCAGTGCAGCATTCAAACAGCCTTCAAAACTATACATTACTTTGGACATATGTAGTAGATTGAATCCATATGGCACTTTAGAAGGAAAAAAAAAGCAGTGAGCTTTTAAAAGCCGTGAGGTAGCAGCTTGTTCACTTGAGGCACATTTGTAGAAAATGGCACAGAGGAATGCTCACGCATCATGCAAATGTTGAAGTGCTGTAGTTGCATGTTGGTCTAGTTTTCTAGAATTTATAAGGAACTACACTATTTGGATTGGGTTTCCCTGCAAAGTCTCTGGCTGACACTCTGTTTATCTGTGTATGAAAAGCAGAAGCCATTAGCCACGTTAGCCATTTGCACGTGCCCAGTAGACAAAACAAGTGCATGAGGTTTACTTGATGACAAAATCGAATTAAAACAAAGTATGAGATTAACCAGAGACCAAAACGACACTACCTTCCTTTGAGGTAGTGAAATATATTAAAGCAAAAAAAAAAAAAAAAAGGCTGAAAGCATGGAGATATGTGTCATACGGTTTGAGTCTAAACTGAACTCAAGATGTTAGCATTAACTTTTGAAAGGGGTTACATACTGTACGTTTCTGGTTTTTCTAAGACAAGATCTGAAGGAAGGCACTTGGATGCCTTTGAATAATAGCAGAAAAGGAAAAAAATACTAAAATCTTATTCAACACTTTTTTTCCCACTCCTTTGCTGATTTAAATGCAGAGAAATAATATGTGTGTGATCCTTGTTCAATCTTTGATCACGGTGTGTCACTGCCAAAATCTAAATGGAGAATCAGAAGGATGTTTTGCATACAAAAGAAGGAAGGGGAGAGAAATGAGGAAATAGTGTGAGAAGAGAGAATATTCACTTGAAATACCGCAACACATAATAAAGCCTCATTAATAAAACATGAGCAGCTGAGAGCTGCGATACTCTCTCAATGACGCATAGACATTCCTTTTTAATGATATTGATTGGATAGTGGTGTGTGCCTATGCGTTTGGTAGTGCTTTATATTGATTCCTCTGACCTGAAGCCTACAGCAAGCTTTAGGCTACAACTATAGGACATTTTGGTGCGCTAAAAATTATATATGTAACATCTTTACCCTGGTTCTTGTGAGTTAGTAACAAAATGAGGGAGAGCCATAGCAAGGAGAGAAGTCATGTAGTGTAGGCATGGGTCACACGTGTGAGTGTGTGCAGTAGCGGGTGGAGAAGGCTAAGGTGAGGTGGCAGGTAGAAAATGGCCTGAGCCGTTTCACTTGACACTTCAGCGGCTTCAAACAAACAAGCAGAAGCCCAGAGGAGAGAGGTCTAATCCATTCAGCCATGGCAATTCTCATTATTGACTGCTGAGGAATAGAACTGGAGGGAGGGGATGCAACAAGGGGAGAGAGACGAGGGAAAAGGCATAAGAGGTGAAAGAATAAAGGAAGAAAGGTGCCGCTTCATCCTGGCAAAACATCCATTCTGTTGTAATGGTTCTGGATGGGTTTCTTTCTTTCTCTTGCTACTTCTATATATTAAAAAAAGCATAAGATTATATCTATACAGATACAATAAAAATATCCATACACACACACACAGTCTTATTTTATACACATCCTCCTTCCACTGCCAAATAGCAATTCTGAGGCAAGGAGGGTGTGAACAGAGTATTCACAGAGTAAGTGCTGGCATATGTGTGTATGTGCGTGTGTGTGTGTGCATCTGTGTGTTTATGTGTGTGTGTGTGTGTGTGTGTTGTTGAAACTGCCTACGACTGCTGTCAAAGCCCTTTATATGTAGTATTCATATGATTTTAAACATTAATGAGCCTCTGATCTAAAACACACGAAGTGTATTGTACTCTTGCCCTACAACAGTTTGCTAATGATGATTATATATATATATATATATATATATATATATATATATATATATATATATATATATATATATAGTTATATATATCTCAATTAAATAACTTTTTAATTGTTTACAGTTACATTTAATGCTGTGGACAAGTCGCAGATGTTCCTCTTATCGCTTATGTTGCCATTCCCTCACCAGCCCATCTCTTATTTCTTTCTGTTATGTTACTGAGAAAACGTGCTATTATACTAAATAGTAAATTCACTACCACTATTCCAAGTGCTGACACCGGAAACTCCTTTCTTGAATGTTAAATTAACATCTCCTTAGAGAAAACTTTTTGTTTGTTTGTTTTTCTTTGCTAAATAGCAGGTTTTGAACATGTTTAATTATTGAACATAGATTATGTGGAGCATCTGCTATACAAGTGCCTGGAATTAGGTGTTACTATAGAAATTATAACATTTCAGAATTTGTATAAACCTGTGATTTGCCTTGCAACATTTACATTTACAGTTTATCACATACACCACAATTCATTACAATTCTACCACTGTCTTAAGCAAATGTCTTAGGCAAAGAAATCCATGAGGAGTTATTGTTGATATTTAAGTGGATTTTTTCATTACGTTTTTTATTTATTTATTTCATTTAAACCACTACCAATAAACATTTAGGTCAAATCCTAATTTGCCTCCATCCTTCCAACCATCCATTCATTTTCCATACCACTACAGATACCATACATACTACAGAGGGTTGCCGGGAGCCTGGAGCCTATCCCAGGGAACTCTGGGCACACCCTGGACAGGGTTCACAACCTATCGCAGGGCACAATCAAACACATATTCACACACTACAGACATTTTGGAAATGCCAATCAGACTACAACGCAAGTCTTTGGACTGGGGTAGGAAACCAGAGTACCTGGAGGAAACCCCTGAAGCACAGGGAGAACATGCACGCTCCACACACCCAGTGCGGAAGCAGAGTTTGAACCCCCAACCCTGGATGTGTCAGGAAAAACTTGCTAACCACTAAGCCACGGTGCCGCCCCCAGTTTGCTTCCTGCTCACTATATTCACCAGATAACAGAAATAACATATGATATAATGAAACTGAGTGTCTAAATTAGTGCACTATACAGTATACCCAGTAAAATACCATTTGGAATTAAGCAATAGAGAAAAAAATAGACTCAGATATGTGATTATTGGAAATGTTTCACTACTCCAACCTACACACTGCCTGATTGCTGACATGTGTCACCCAGTCCATGGTGAGAGTAACGGCACGTGAGTGTGAGTGATTTGACCATAATGACAATGGCTAGATGAATCATATGCAGTGACAAATGACTGTCATCCTTCTGATTTCAGCTTCAGATCTCTCTCACTCACACACACACACACACACATACACACACACACACACACACACACACACACACACACACACGTACACACACATACACACTGCAGCTATCCTTGCATATACTTGTAACACTGTAATTTCCATGATGAAATGGACCATGATGAGAAAAGCACCCTCAGCTCAGTTCAGTCAATAGTGCGCTTTGTGAAACATCGGAGATGAGAGAGAAACAGAGAAAGATTCAATAGTGAAGAAGACACAATGAAAGGATAGAGGGGACACATCAAACTTCTCTCTTTTATTCCTGTCTTTCCAAGGTCTGCAATGGAAACAGTGGCTCTCTGTCCACTACAAATGGCAAGGCCACATTTTTATCTCTTTCTTTATTTTTTATACCCCAGCTGTTATCTCTTCCTCTCCATACACCATTTCAGATGTTAGCATTGCAGAGAAAGTGGAGAAAGCGCTGGATTGCTGTTCGGGAGAAATCCAGTCAGTCAGGGGTGGCAGAATGGTGCAGAGAAAATGGAGGATGGAGGGCCTCTGAATGAGAAAGAGAGCACGGACGGGAGGAAGGGAGGGGGGTCTATGGGAATGTGGGAAATGATTGATATTCCACTCCTCTCTAGATTCAGTCAAATGACAAAGTTCCTTCCTCACAATCAAAATGCTAGAGAATATAAATTCAGTTCTTTAGCACTGTTCTGATATATATATATATATATATATCAATCCATACTTGTCTGTGTCAGTGTGCATGAATGCGTGTATGAATGTTTTGTTTGTTATCTAATTGAGCTGAAATATTAGCCAGTATGTATATATATATATATATATATATATATATATATATATATATATATATATATATATATATATATATATATATATATATATATATATATATATATATATATATATATATATATAGTATAGTTTAGGGTGTGTGTGTGTGTCATATTACATATAATATGCTTATATATAATCTGTTCCTCTGTTTGGAAATAATGGAGTCAAATTACTTTACTACCTATAATGCGGAGTACCGGGATAATATAGACTCTAAAAATGAGTGTATTTATGCAAGAATTTAAATCTGAATATAAGAATATTTCACAACAGGTGGCTTATGTGGATTTAAACCATTTTGGCATTAATGAAATTGGTGGCGTTAAGAAATATAGAGAAGCCTATTTCTGAAATGACAAATTATATAATCATTCTTTAAAAAGTCTAAAGATGGGTGGGTTGATGGATGGATGGATTGATTGAACAGATACTTGGACCTCTGGATGAATCAATTAGTGGATGGATGGGTGATAGATGGATATGGCTGGATATGTGTGTGTGTGTGTGTGTGTGTGTGTGTGTGTGTGTGTGTGTGTGTGTGTGTGTGTGAATAAAGTCTGTGTGTTATGGATGGATGGGTGGACAATGGATGGACAACCTGGTTGGATGGATGGATGGATAGATACCTGTTGGATGGATGGATGGACAATGGATAAATGGATACCTGGTTTGATGGATGGATGGGTGGATAATGGATGGATGCATGCCTGGTTGGATGGATGGAAGGATAGCAAGCTACATGGATGGCTGGATGATGACTGCGTATGCATATGTGCAGGCATATACACTTTACTCAACCTGTCTCCAGTAAGCTCATGAGATTACTCTTAATATAGATATCAAACAGAAGTATAATACAAGGTCAAATATGATAAATAAATAGAATATTGCACTCATCCTATAACAGTCACTGGGCAGCCCCGTGCTCCCTGCTTTGGGTGGATTAGAAAAGATAAGCTTGCTTCTTTTCTCCTTCCCCCAAACCACAAAGAGGAAGGAAGGATAACAGATAATTTTCATTATTTCAAATTATTTAATTTTTAACGTTCTAATTAGAATCTGTTTGTTTTCTTTACTAGAGGACAGAAGTTATTGCTCAGATAATTGTGTTTGGGTGGCTTTGGGCACACGTGAAATATGATAGTTACTATATGATGTGTGTGTGTGTGTGTGTGTGTATGTGTGTGTGTGTGTGTGTGTGTGTGTGTGTGTGTGTGTGCGTGTGTGTGTGTGTGTGTCCAAACTGCATCCTAATTTCATAGCTGCATGTTCTGCTCCCTATGTGTTTGGGGATCAGTGAAAGACTACATGCTTCTCTTATTACTTGGAAGCACATCACAGATGGCAGATCAGATCAAACACACACACACACACACACACACACACACACACACACACACACACACAAACATAGAGGAAGGGAGAGAGAGCGAGAAACAGCAAGCTCCAGGGCTGATAAGGCCCAAATGTGCAGTTTATATTCCTTTTACTAGCAGCAGTGATAGAGGAAAGAAAACTGGTATGAATGAAAAGCTCTGCTTTCTGACTCGCATGCCTCTGGAGGAATATGATATTGAAGCTTGCCAACTGTATAAAGATAATGTACATATACTGAATGTATAACATAAACTTGAGAACAGACCTGGAGAGTTAGAGAAAGGGGATGTATTTGGATATAATTGGAATAGCTGGGACAAAAAACACACAAAAAAGAAATGCTGGATGCAGCTCATATACTATACATGGTTAGTTAGTTAATTAGTTTGCCACTTTTGTCCTCCACCAGTTTTTTTCTTGATCTGCTTAACCCCTTGAACTCCCAGGGGGAGTGTGCAAATACGTTTATTGAAGTTGCTGAATAATTCATAATAGTGATTAAATAATGTGGTTTATGAATAAACCAGAATTCATGAATAATTGAGTGATGTATTCAAATAATAAGGCAGGAGTTGAAGGGGTTAAATTTATTAAACTGAAGCAGACCAATAAGAAAAGAAGTATGCATAAGTAGATTTTGACTCAGATTAGACACAAAACCAGTCTAATAAGTGAGAAAGAGCCAAGATATACACAGAAAGAGAGAGAGAGAGAGAGAGAGAGAGAGAGAGAGAGAGAGAGAGAGAGAGAGAGAGAGAGAGAGAGAGAGAGAGAGAGAGAGAGAGAGAGTCAATTGCACAACCCTTCACAAAAACACACCATACTCTGAAATCTGGGGCAAAATGTAGCACGTCACTGCCGCATCTACAACAATGCAAATGTACATTCATCTTAGTTTGTGACAGATGTAAGTGAGGAACACACACACACACACATTCTCTAATTGTTAGTGGTACCCTCTCTCTCTCTCTCTCTCTCTCTCTCTCTCTCTCTCTCTCTCTCTCTCTCTCTCTCTCTCTCTCTCTTTCAGACTGGCCAGTGATGAAATAGAGAGTTACACTGCAAACCAGATATGTGTGGAAATTGCTTTTCAGCAAATTACTTTACAACCAGTTTAAACTCTCTCACACACACACTCAGTGCAGAAGGGGAGGTTTATCTTACTCTTAATTTGACGTGGAATAAAAACACGGCATGCTGTTTCCGCTCTCTATGAGCCCAGAAGAACAGAGGGAGAGAAGGCAGCCCCAGGGCAACACATTTTCACTCTCGCTCCTCCTCCTCCCTTATGCCTCGCTCCGCATCAGTATGCTGCAGACATGCGTGATCTCACTTTCTCTCACTCACACACTCACACGCACACTCACTCACTTGCTCACACACACATATACACACACACACACAGTCATGAGTCTTTAAACACTGCAGCTTTGTGCTACAGCGGTTCAATCTCTGTCTCTGTCCCTCCCACTACAGTCCACTCGCCTTTATATTTGTGCATTCGAACATGAACATCTCCATTTACACACCACTGTGTGACCTGAGGCATTGAAAAATCGGTGGGAGGAAACTGTACCACACCTTTCTGAAACTAGCCCTCACCTGTCTGGGCACACTGTCAGAGGAGTCACGCTGGCCCAGTCACTTCTTAACTGACAAACAAACTCACAATAACCTAATACAAGGATTGAATGTGGCTATGGAAGATCACCACGGGTGTGTGTTCTATGTGGTGAAATCATAGCTCCTGTAACGGTTATAATAAATGCCAATGCAGAATTCGGTCTATTGTTATAAAACAGTGCACAGCAAGAACACATTGTCAGTCTCTAGTCCTTGACTCAGCCTGCAATGTGAAAACATAGTTACATAAGAATAAACTTTCCCAAGACTAAAGAATAACAATAATACTAAATAACAGTACATAATAATGAGGTTCTGAGTTAAATCCTTGCATGCTAATTGCACGTCTAATTACAAATCATTGTATTAGTCATGGCTGATGTAACCCCTTAATCAGGCTGAAAGGTACATTTTAGTATAGTCAGTTTCCTGGCTTGCTACAGGCATCTTAGAGCACTTTTCCAATGTACTGTACAGGGCAGTATATCACAGTACGGTTACTTGTACAAATCTGGAATTACCCGTGCCTTGATTGATCGATTATTATGACCATGATCACCTGTGAATGTAGGAGTTTTTGTGACAACACTTCCAATGTGACACTAGTGGTAAATGTGAACCATAGCAACAATGGGGAAGCTTTACAGGTTGATTAAACTTTTACTCTACATTTGATATTGTGTGTAGAAACATAAAGCATTTGAACCTACAGAACTTTCTGGCTTTTCCACTGAAGTATTAAAAAACTACAAATGAAGATTGCTCTGCTATATATCCCAAACCACATACTACCAACCTAAATAGTATAACAGTATATACAGTAAAGTAACAACCTGTAGTGAACTAATTTGATATACTGCTTAGTATGGTGAAGTCCTAATGTTGTTTCCAAACTGATGGTTGTCTGACTAATATGTGATGAATGCGCTTAAGCATTGCATTTCCATCTCCACCCTTATGCTTCAGTTCAGAACTACTGGTACGATAACAAGAAAAAAAAAAAAAAAAAAAAAACATTTGCTTTGTTAGTTATGGTACTGGTCACTTGGCAAGTTGGTACAAAGGATACTATGGGATAATGGGTTTGTTACTGTATTGTTCTGCACCATATCATCCAGTAAGAATTTGTTTTCTACAAGTATCACTCAGGCGCCAGCACACTTACAGCCATGCTCTTAAAGCTACAAAATAAAATAGGATTTTCTATAGATCCTTCAATAATCCACTAGTCAATGTACACTTAAAAAGTTCAAAAGGTTACTGTAGTTGTAAAGAACCAAGTAGGTTTGTAGTCTGCCTCTTTTCTTTTATTTCTCCTCTATTTCTTTTTGTCTGCCTCTAATGGATTAGAGATTTGAATACACAGCGAAGATTTGCACAAACATACCCACGCACAGACTTCATACACCGTTTCATCATAACAGCTACTGCAACCATGAGATGCCTGATCTGAGATAAAGCATGTACGCTGGGGTTCTTAAACATTTTGTAGCCAGGAACCTCTTTAACTGTATAATGAATTCTACAGACCCCTTCTGAACATAATCTAGCTATTCAAATATCAGGCTCATTATTTAAATATATACAATCATATCGTGGCTATGTATTGCACCCATAAAGCTTTTTATTCCTAAAATTAGGTCCAAGTTGGCATCATCTATACACCTACGTGTTGTTGAATTTTTGAGGCTTGTTTAAGCCAATCAATTTGAGTGTCCCAACAAACCAACTAATTAGAATTAAATATATATGATAACTTTTATAATGGTAGGTTGTGATTTCCATCACTGTAACAAAACAAAACAATTGCCTGTCTGTGCTTTATGGAGCACTTTGAGAACTGCCTCCTGTCTTTCAGCCTTGGAGCGGACCAAAAAAGTATAAATATCAGGTAAACTACAGTGATAACAGAGGCTGTTACAACACCAATGTAGTATTTTTTTCCTAATGGATAACTGACAGAGAAATAAGAAAAATATGCAGGTAGCTAATGCTCACATTAATAAGGCTTCACTGTGGTACACCATGATAAAATATGATACCTAATATTAATAATTTGGGGTGGTGCATGACTATGATGATTTGCTGTATTACACAGTGACATTGCTCTGGTGTGGTGCACACTAATGATGCTTTGGTATGGTAAACATGAGAGCTTGCCTGAGGCAGCGTGTGTTTCACGTTTATTACAACGTTTATTACAAAGCATTTCCTATTAGTGGTAAAGGCTGGTGCGAAAAGGTTGGTGCGTGAAAACTCCTGTTCTATATTTCTGTCTAAGTGAGGGATTTTACCATGAATTGAGGGAATAATGACAAGTCTATTGTTCTTGAGCTTTGGGAACGGATGAATGATAGTCACATGCAAAGAGGCGGGAATATGGCCAACCACATTCAATGAGTCATAATGTATAAGAGTGGCTGGTGTTGAGCCATTTGGTTAGAGGAAAACTTTCGAGGTGGATTAGAAGAAGGGTACAAATGAAATACTAATGCAAAGTGGGGAGAAGGGAATGCATGAATAATGGGGGAAAAAAACCAAGAACACAGCGAGGTGAAGGAGTTCTCTAGCTAACTCCTGAACATGCTGCACATGATTTTTAATTCAGTTTTTTTTTTTAGGAAGTTTCTAGTGTTTCTAGATTCTGAAACATTTTTAGACTCTAAACCCACAGACCCAAATTTGAAGTTAACCCTCCAGCCATATGTTGAGTGTCCTGGTACAGCACATTCCTGTGTACTGAAAGTTGTGAAAGGTGCTTCTACCCCCAAATTCATATCTTAGCACTGGTGTGTGCTCAGGTCCAGTGTGTGTTCTGGCTCACAGCAGTTCTTGTGCTTGGCTGGGGAGTCTAGAGTTTAATTTAAGACCAGGCGAGGTGGATCAAAGCTGTGGCCAAGCCACTACATCAAAGAGGGAGCAGACGTTCGTATGGTTGAAGGGACCTTGATTAACCCCCAAAAAGTGTTTGAGGGAGTTTGAGGGAGGCGAGCGACATAGTTGCCTCAGAGGAACATGAGGGAACAAATTAGAACTTTGTGCCATATTAGAACTTTGTGCTAAATTCACTTAGTATTTGTAACAGCTATATGTTATACATAAAGGTAAAGTGTTTTAATGATACAAGTAAGTGATCATCGTGGCCTTGTGTGGAATTAAGTGTGTTTGACTCACTTACAAGATTATTTTACTTTTTGGATTCACTGCTCTCCCACACATTACCATATAAGGGCAACAAAAGAACTTATTTATGATTTTCAGCATTGCCTCGCTTACAAACTATTCACAATGTCTACAGTATTGAGGTTGCCAAGTTCATGAGTGAGATTTTCCGAGGTACTTTTTCTGTTTATAGAAAGTGATTTTAATCCAAATGACTGTTCTTACAACATCTGTGCATGTACATGGAATCAAGAAGACCAAGAATTGGAAAACCTTTATCAACATTATCAGCAAACCAGGCACACACTCCCCCACCAGGATGTCGACTCATGGCTTGGAATGTGTATCTTTTGCGGCCGTCAGCCCATGACTCACTTATGTTTCCAAGAACTTTTGAAAAACACTCAAAAAACCTCCAAAAATCAAACAAACAAACAAACAAACAAACAAACAAACAAAAAAGAACAGAATTCCCAGTAGAAGGTGTAATGCCATATTAAATATTAAAGGTACATTAAACAGGCATGTTAACATATGAGGGGGCTCTGCTCATGTGAACTTCAGGCCAAGATAAAACATCAATTGTTTATATGGTTTTAAAAATAATTCAACACATATATGATAGGAGATGAAAAATATTGGCTTTTTGCAACATATTAAAATTCATGACAGCTGCATGTCATGAATGCATATTCAGCAGCAGGAATGTATTTGCATTGGATAGTGCATTTTAGTGTTAGAACTGAAAGGCAATGTGAAAACACACACTGCTAAATGATGTTTAAAGCAGAAAGCTAAGTTATTGTTTACTGATTCTGTTCAATATGCAGGGAAGACCTGTGCATGTTTACCATTGCATCATTTCATATACATTAAACAAACTAGGCTTCACAGGATAACCAGTCAGATCATGGCTGTAAGTATATTATATATATATATATATAATATATATATATAAGTGTATATTTGCAGTGAGTACATTTCCCTTTCAAAGTGAACTTCGACGTTGCGTTTAGCATAACGCTATGGGAAGCACCTCTCACGCGTGACCGGTATCTGAAGCTTGTGTAAAATCATGCCTATTTATAGGCCTGTCTTGATCAGGTGACATGGCAATTAAGTGCGTCGCGTGATATAAATATGGCACCTGTGAACCGCGCCATCAGCCTTTATTATCTTCAGCAAAAGACTGCATGTCGGTTGATTGTGTAAAGAAACAAAAAGACACTTCATTTCCTCGCTATCTTTTCTCAAAATCTCCGAACTTTTCTATCCCTTAAAAAAAAAAGAGAAGAAAAAAAAGAAATGAGCGAGAGAGAAAAATATGAGTGAGAGAACTCAGGAAGTGTGTTATGGCTTGCTCTCGTTTCACCACGGGGAATAGTGCACACTTTCTGGGTGCAGTGTTTAGGAGTGTAGCATGCGATGGCAGCCTCGAGAGGCCGCGCATGGTAATGCCTACATTAAGCAGCTCGGCTCGCGACTCACGCTCTTCTCGAAAACCGAAGCGAGTTGGGTTTCGGAGCCTCGCAGATTTGGGCCGGCTGCTGCCGAGGCAGCTAGCCATCTTAGGTTCGGGGGATCTCTTATGGATCCGGAAGAGGAGCCGGAGAAGAGCGCTGCTCTATCTCTTGCTCTGTCTTCCGGGTTCGGCTCTCCACTGGATTTTGGAGCTCGCGTCATGACTCCTCCTTCCGCTATGGAAAGCCAAAGGGGAACAAAAAACACACACACAAAAATAATAGTAATAATTCCTCTCTGACTACGAGGAGCCAGAAGGATGCGCTAAAAACTGAGAGCAGCATATAAAGAGCTGCTTGAAGTGATTACTAAGGCTGGATGAGCCTATTTCTCCCCAGTGAAAGTAAGTCCCTCACACTGCAGAAATTCCCCTTTCTTCCAGAAGTGCATGACAAAATATCAGGCTTCTGGGGGAAAACCATGCATATGGTTAAGCCATGCATAAGCCGTATTTATAACCCCACAATGTTGGATTATTCGGCCATTGTGGGGAATGAACGGCATGGCCATTTAGCATTGCTGAAGGTGGAGGAGGCGTTTGTGAGCTACCTCTCTCTGCGACGGCAGGTAATTAGGGGGGCCAGCTTTGCCATCCAAACCCCCGTGTAAGGCCACTGTGACATTGGTCAGCAAGGCCTATGCAGTAGTAGTCTTGCTTGTGGGTCACTGCAGACAATGACAGTGTTGCAGGCCTACCAAGCAGACCTGCTGAGTGAACTCGACATATGGCGGCATTCAGCCAGTTCCTTCCCTGTTGTCTCGAGCTCACCCGGGCATCTATGAGTGGAGCCCGGGCCAGCACTAGTGTGAGGGAGACCCAGAAGGTGAGTATGGCAGCCCGCCAACCCCCGCAGACAGCCAGGGGAACCGGGCGGCCACAGTCCCGGCCAGCTACTAGGCCTGATCTGAGAATGGTCATAAAGGCAAAGCAGGCAAAAAAGAGCGGTCCTGTGGGGCCGTAGAGGGACGTATCAGGGGACATGAGGTGGTTAGGGCGGGTATCCCACAGTGCTACTGTAGGGCCTCCCCTAACCAAGGCGGTCCCCGAGTTTTCAGTGTTCTCTGGTCAGCAAGCTGTCACAGGGCAACGAAAATCTGATGCTTTCCCTCCAATAGAATGTGGTATAGTTAACGTCACTAAAAGACCATCTGGCAGTGTGGAAACTACTGGCAAATGTGTCTCCATGGGTTCTGTCTACCGTAGAAAAGGGTTACCCAGTCCAGTTTACAGCTCGACCCCCCTGGTTCAGAGGTGTGCTCACCACAGTAGTCAGCACAGATGTTAGCACAGGAAGTAAGATCCCTCTTGGAAAAAGGGACCATAGAACATGTACCTCATTCCCTGAGGGAGGACGGTTTTTACAGCCGTTATTTCCTGGTCCACAAAAAATAGGAGTATGCGGCCAATTTTAGATCTGCGTGATTTGAACTGTACTCTTCGGACATACAGGTTCAAGATGCTGACACCCAAACTTATCGTTCCACAGATTCAGGTTGAGGACTGGTTTGTGATGATAGATCTAAAAGGTGCATATTTCCACAGAGAAATATCACTAGCTTTATCCCCTTGCACCGTCACAAAGTGCATGGATGTCACTCGGGCTCCATTGTGACTCCAGGGCATCCGTGTACTAAACTACATGGACGACTGGTTAATTCTAGCACGATCCAGGGAACTGGTGGTTCAACATCTAGATGTTGTTCTTGCCCACATGAAGAGATTGGGCTCAGCTTGAATCTCAGAAAAGTATGCTTTCCCCTGTGCAGTGGACAACTTCTCTAGGTGTTATAAGGATTCTACTATGATGAGGGCGTTTCTATCCCCAACATGCGTAGGGTCAATCCTATCAACACTGAGCAAGATAAAGCTGGATCTTGGGAGACTATTGGCACTTATTGTCCTATTGCACAGGAGACTGTTCAGTGGTGGCTGAGAAATTGGGGGTTTTGTCCAAGGAAATAATCAGTGTCACGCGGCGATGCCTACGTGCTCTGAGAATTTGAGTGTCCCTGGTTTCTAGCCTTGGGTCACACTCTAGGGGTGTCTCTTTAACGCAAGACGGTAAGGACAGACACCTCACTCACGGGATGGAGCACGGTCTTAGACAGCTGTCCAGCTCACGGTCTCTGGTGCGGCCCTCATCTGGAGCAGGGTGGCTCCGTCCACAAGTGATGGAGTCCATATGGCGAGGTTTGGCCATTGCATGTGTTCGTCTCCGAGGAGACAACACATGGCCTGATGTGGATCGCCCTCACTCCTCCTGCACAATTATGGCTGGATGCTATGGTGCACATGTGGCTGAGGTCACATCTGTACGCTGTTCCTCCCATCGCTCTGCTCCCACAAGTTCTAGCGAGAGTTCGCCAAGACAGTCTATGTCTGCTGCTAGTAGCACCTTATTGGCCAGCTCGAATATGGTTCTGAGAGATAATATCCCTGTGAGATGGCACTCCTTGGGAGATTCCCATCCGCAGGGATCCACTGTAGACCCAGTGAACTATGCAATAGCTACAGTCCTGGAGTTCTTACAAGAATGTTTCTCAGCGGGGTGGGCTCCTTCTACAATCAGGGTTTACGTGGCTGCCATTTCGGCCAACCATGCCCCTGTTGATGGAGCCTCTGTGGGGCAACATCCTCTAACTTCGAGGTTCATGCATGGTGTCAGGTGGCTGAGGCCCATCTGCAGGCTGCGCATACCTTCCTGGGACCTTCTGTGGTCCTGAAAGGTCTGTCAGGGACCCCATTTGAGCCCTTAGGGTCAGCCTCTGAGAATCTTCTGACTCTAAAGGTAGTTCTTCTGCTGGCCCTGACATCTCTCAAGCAAGTAGGAGACCTACAAGCTCTCTCTGTTGCCCCTCCCTGCCTACACTTTGTCCCTGGATTAGCCAAGGCCTTCCTGTATCCTATGTAATCCTATATTCCTAAGGTGCCTACATCGGCTGCCCACCCTGTGGTGTTGCAGGCTTTCTGCCCTCCTCAATTTCCCACACCGGAACAAGAGAGAATGCACCTGCTGTGTCCAGTAAGAACTCTCTGTACTTACATCCACCACTCCAGCCAATGGCGTAAGTTGGAGCAGTCGCTGGTCTGCTTTGGTGGCGACAGTAGTGGTTATGCTGTGTCAAAGCAGCGCATCTCTAATTGGATAGTGGAAGCACTCTCAATTGCTTATGAGGCGCACGGTTTCGCTACGCTTCTGGGCATAAGGGCTCATTCCACTGATGGCGCGGTTCACAGGTGCCATATTAATATCATGCGACGCGCTTAATTGCCATGTCACCTGATCATGGCAGGCCTGTAAATAGGCATGATTTTACACAAGCTTCAGATACTGGTCACGTGCGAGAGACACTTCCCATAGTGTTATGCTAAACGCAACGTCTCCTTCCCTTCTCAGGGAACAGGGTTACATTCGTAACCCGATGATTTTAAGAGTCCCTGAATAGAATTTTCTGCCATTTCAAGGTGTCAAGATTGTGTGTATATGCGTGGCTGTGCATTCAGGCTGCAGTATTCTGTGTTTTGGACATGGCCGCAAATTCAGTGATTTCCAACACTGCCTTGTTGAAATCAATTTCCCGCTCCACAGATGAAGTGCTGTCTCTCCTATGAGGATTTAAAAACACAATGTGTGTGTATGTGTGTGTGTAAACGCATATGTGTATATGTTGTTCTTTTAAGATTTATCAACCAGAGCACTCCTATATCTTTTTGCTTGACATTTGTCCTTGGTAAAATGTCCCCACAAGGAGACAGAGAGAAGGAAAGTAATACAGAAAGAATAAAGTGTAACACTGATGGATTTTTTTTGTTTTGTTTCGGTGCCGCATACCTTTGAGATGGCACTCTAAGTGACTGAAAGAACATTAAATTGGAGATAAGCTGTGTGCTTCTGAACATGAACTCTTTTTACTCTTTTCTTGGGTCTTTCTTTACTTTTGAATTCTCATTGGCTCTGGAAATATACTTTATGTCATTCTTATTTCATATACCAATTGTGTTTTTGTATAAAGTTTTGTATTCATTCATTCATTTGTTCATTCATTCATTAATCTTGAATAAGAGCTTTATCCTGATAAGGGTCATGATGGATCTGGACCCTATCCTAGAAACATTAGGTGTAAGTCAGGAATACATCCTGGATGGGCCTCCACCATATCCACACACACTGACACACACTCAATGGCAATGTTATAGTAGCCAATCCATCTACCCAGAGGAAACCAGAGAACCCAGAGGAAACCCACAAGGGTAACAACAAAAAGAAACAACAAAAATTATTATATTTTTTAATTGTTTTTCTCTTATGGTTGTTAGATACATACAACCCAGCAAGCTCACACAATGGTTTGGACTTTCATTCGCAAGTGCTGGGACCAGTTATGGGGGAAAACATCACTCAAGGCATTCTAACAGCCAAAAAATACACTACGAACTGCCAACACAAGCAACAGTGTAACCATTAGCTGGAATTAATTTACACAATCACTTATTTTACATCCAACCATTTCTCACATCTCTCAGTCATGAAAGGGTAGGTCAACAAACTTAGCTAAACATGTTAGAACTTTCAAAAAGAAATAAAATATAGCACAGTGCTGCATTGGCAGACAGAATCTAACATTTCTGGGCTTTCTCACCATGGGTTAGCACATATTGTGAGAGAATATAATGTCAGATTAGTATAAATGTGTTGTCACAGTATTAAATAATTATTAGTTCTATGCTCAGTGGTAGGTAGCAGTGCTGCCTGTAGCAAGACTACAAAGTTCAAATAAAAGTTGAATTTGGTTTGGGAGGCACATATTTCTTTTAGTCTTTTGTATATTCATTAAAACAATTGTGTATTGCAAGCAAAGCCATGGTGGGCATCTGGTGTACAATGTGATTTAAGCTTGAGATTTTCTGACTGGAGATGTTTTAAATTTTTTTAATAGTCAGGCTGAACATTGTGAGGGATTTGTGAACGGTTCTTGAAAGATAATGCTCTCTATTTTATTTCAATGCAGGTTTGCATTAAGGATATGTAATATATGATCTTTTTGAATTGAAAAGTATTTTATATTTGGCTAACACTTTTTATCCTGAATGACTTACAGTTGATGTATAGGATTATTGAAGAGAGTGTGTGTGTGTGTGTGTGTGTGTGTGTGTGTGTGTGTGTGTGTGTGTAGCTTGCAGTGAATATTGAGGTAGTCCAGCATTGTGTGTCATGCTGGGGAAAAGAGCGGGAATGGCTGTAATTAACTCTAATTTGTTCTGGAGACATTATGAAGCTGAACAGCAGAAGCTGAACAGCAGTGTGCAATGAGGAAAGAGAGAGAGACAGAGAGAGAGAGAGAGAGAGAGAGAGAGAGAGAGAGAGAGAGAGAGAGAGAGAGAGAGAGAGAATAAAAAAATAAAAAAAAGAATAGCAAAATACAATTTCAAGGCCCCACTACAATGGATAATCTCACATGTGGAAATACATTTTTTAAAAACAGTATTAGAAAACCAAACCAGCATGCTTTTTACTTTATTTCACCTTGATTTTATGAGACATCTACCGTTCATTCAGTGTGTTAATATGGATAATTATATAATTATAATCATAATTATAATAATATTATATTATATTAAATATGGTACATTTACATAGTAAAACACACACACACACACACACACACACACACACACACACACACACACACACAGAAACTTTCCTTAAATAAAACAAAACAAAGCCTCTGAATGCAGTATAACCTTATAACACTGTCCATCTCTCAGTGTAAGAGCTCAAGGAACGTTAATGCTCTATTGTAACCCTGTCTGATCATGTTTCAAATAGTGTTCACACTGTTTTATTGTACTAAGTCTTAAATCCCTTTACGAAAGGTAGCTCAGTGTGAGCCTGCTCTTTCTTTGATGTTTTAAGCACCAGAGAGACATGGCCAAGGTTTCCGACCACCTGATGAGATTTTCTTTCCAGCGTTCCTCTCTGTTGTCTAATTGAATAATGCATTATAGTACAAAAAAAGTCTCGTTAAATGCTAGTGTTGGGATTAAAATGCTGAGCTATCCACGTTTTATTCCAAAATGCAAAAACTTAAATGTGCTAATAAAGTGAAAATGAGATTTTTCTGATGAGAGGCAATTTGTTGCACGGACACCGACAGTGTTTGTGCAGCAGAATGAGAAAGTGAGATTATTTTTGCCATATTTGGAAAAAGATTGTATGTCTGTTTGGTGCACTTTTGTGTGGGCTAGGTATTTTAATGGCTTCTTGGTTTGCTAGAAAGGAATGTGTGTGTGTGCATTTCTGCAAATGAACCAGTATTTTGTATTTTGTATTTCGCCACATAATGGCATATTCATTTGACCAGATGACCACAAAGCTAGGCCTCTGATTGGAGTGATGTGTGTGTGTGTGTACGTGGGTGTGTTTTCTCATCTGCTCCATATGCCCTCATGTCTCTGTATGTTAACTTCCTGTGATGGGGAGCATCATATGAACAGACAGAAGCAGAGAGGATCAAAGAGAGAGAGAGGGAGGAAAATGAGGAGGAGTGGAGAAAGGAGGGAGAGAGGTAGAGGAGGAGAAAGGGCCCTAGGCTGAGAGAACAGATGCTCTGGTGTGTTCCCTCCTTGGTGTGTTCCCTCTCTCTCAGGCCTATGCTGGATCCCCAGGCTAGATTACAGATCAAGCCAATCTGTGTGCACATGATGTTGGCTGATGCAGGTACTGCCTGTCCCCTGATACTTCAGTGTCATTTATCTATGCTAAGCCTCTGGTACTGGCAGGAGTGTACACTCTTTAAGTAGCAAAGAGGGCCACAGGTGTTGAATATGTACTTCAAACATCTCTAAACACTGAAACTGATATATTGAGTGTATTGCAGCAATGTTATTTCCAGTGCTGTGGAATAAAATGGAAGCTAGAACTTGCACCAAGTAAAAGAGCATGTTATGGATTACTCATTCCACAATGCGGTTTAATTCTTGTTTCCTATTGGTCAGCACAACTGTATAGATTTTTTTAATGTGTTCTTTCTATGGTTACAACTTACACAGGGACTTGCAGAACATAATTGTTAATATGGTGAAGTTGTCTGTGAGGAGATTTATTTTACATTTATGGGAGGAGTCTCCAGTGTCAGTGCTTTCTAACAGTCAAACCTTTGAGGCTTTGGGTTTCTTGGTAAATTTCTTGGTAAATTTTTTGGCTTCCCAACTTCAAGCAAGAAAAAGAAAAAGGGTTGGTGAGGGAACGACTGTGCATAGCTGCTATAAATTAAGTGATAATAAGAGTTAACTTGTTTCATAGTTGTTGCACTACATTAAACGCAACCATAAACAGATATAAAGTATGACGTCATTCTTCAATGAATAAAAATGCTTAGTGTTGGCAAATTGTTGTGGTATACGGGGTATAAAACAGCACTTTGGGGATGTTCTGTTAGAGGAAAATGGTCAACTTCAGGGTGGTAATGGCATAACACATTACAATTTCTTACATATTCCTTACAGATAACATTATACTGTATATAGAATACAGATTAGTTGAATATTTAATCATATTTGATGTTATATAAAGCATATTACTTTACACATTGAGAGAACTTGTGGCTTAAAAAGAAAAAAAAAACAGGCTAGCATGTGCAGCACTACCTACTTTCACAGAAACTGGTGACTAGACTGACCTTGAAAATGACCAGGCACAGACATTTGTTTTTGTGTGATGTGTTGACTGGTTACCTGTATACCCTGCCAACAAACATGCAAGGATATCTCCTTTTACCAACTCTTGCTGCAAACTCCTTCAAACAAAACTATTGAATAACCTTTAAAGATCGGATATAGTGCTCAAAAAAGCCAATGAGTCATATAACTAATAATATTCTAAAATGGTGACCCTATATGTATGCAGTATATATCAACCAGAACATATTTGACTAAGAAAAACTGTGACCTTTATATAATAATAAGATAATTGAATTGAACTCAGGAAATCAGCAGATGCAGTGTATCCATCAAGCAAATACCTTTATATTATAATGGGGAAAAAAATCCATAACAAGCTAATATGTAGTGTATTTTAGCCATTTGGCTTGTTTTTGTCATTTTCACTGAGAGAATGACTCCAGTTTGGATGCTGGTGTGCCATTGCTATGCTGGAATACACAGCTACTTTATTCTAATGAAGCCCTCTGTTGCTAAATGGATAAGAGATGAAGTGATTCAGAGGGGGAAAAATTGACAGCACGACAATCAAAATCATACAAGCCAAAACAGAATCGACACACCAGACGTTTGGGTTGACAGCTTCGACATGCTAGACATTTGGACACGAAAATGGACTTGGCGGATGAAAGCAAACTGAATTAGAATGATTTTCTTCTTCTTCTTCTTAGGTCCACATACAATAATATAATAGAAATCCAAGCCTAAACCTCTATACCCAATATATCTAGGAGATGTGAAGAGTAAAGATGTTCTGTAGGATTAATGATTGCACTGTGAGATGATAATTAGGAACAGGCCTCGAGTGGAACACTGAATCGTGGTATTGAAAGTGGTTTAAATGAATACACATAATTGAGCTTGTGTATTATCAATACAAGCCACTTTAATGGGTTAGATTGGTTTAAGGTGATATATTCTCATAAAACAAGTACCACAATCGATTGTTGAGGAAAGCCATAAATAATCCAGATATTGTATTTTATTACTGTTGGATATTATTGGATTTCCATGTTCACTCTAAGTCCCAAAGCATGAAGTTCAGATCAATAGCTTATTCTTTTGCATTAAAAATAGGCTCCATTACTCTTCAAATTGCATTCATCCTGGTATTCATTTGTGCTTCTCTAACAGCCAAGGCATGCTCGCTATGTTGTAGTAGTCAGTGTGCTGTCAAAAAGAGGAATGTTCGTTAACAGTTTACAATTTGATACAGAGATATTGCTCGTTGCTTTGCTTTTAGAGCACTGATTAGACCCAGTAGCTCATACACAAGCATTCCTGCACACTGAAAATACCTTCCACACTTAGACATTCTTTTCACACTCTCCACATCTTTCTTCGGGTGCCGGTTATAAGATCTCACTGAAACAGCTGTGAAAGGGATAGTTTGTGAAAAGATTTACCAGTTAAAACATATGAAGTGTGTAAGTAATAAAAATACTCTGGCAGGAGATTAAATGGATTAGCTGGTGGGAGTGGGGGGGTTGGGAGTTGGATTGGGGGGCTGGCTCTCAAAATGTGTGTGGGCTGTTTTCCAAATAGCCCTCACATGTGCCCTACTTTGAACCGTCAGCTATGATATGACAGGTCTATGATACACATATTAATAAAAACAAGTAGCATTCTAAATCTTTTGTTCATTTTGCTCCTCAATCTCAGTGCCTTATCTGTCTTATTTTCAATTTAAGAAAATTGAATCACGATCAATGTATTTATCTTTTTTATGTGCATTAATATATATATATATATATATATATATATATATATATATATATATATATATATATATATATATATATATATATATTTATGTTTCACGTGGTACTCACATTCAATTAACTTTACTGCAGTTAATTATTAAAAAAAAAATACACAAACTAAATTTTAAGTGTGTTAATATTTCCTGGATTTACATACATACCAGTCAGTCATAACATTAAGACCACTGACAGGTGAAATGAATAACATTGATTTTATCGTTACAGAGGCACCTGTCGTGGGGTGGGGTATATTATGCAGCAAGTGAACAGTCAGTTCTTGAAGTTGCTGTGTTGGAAGCAGGAAAAATGGGTAAGGAAAGAAGGGCCAAATTGTGATGGCTACACCGTTTTTTATGGATAAAAAAACCCAGATTCAATGTCTGTAGTTTTCTCTGTGTCACGATTCCCCCTTGAAGCAGCGTGCTCTAAGCGCGAATGCGCGAGCACCTGCTTTTCCATTGTTGACTGTAATGACTTCTGGACACGTGTGTTTTGTTTATGTTTCTGTCTCCTCCCTGTTCTGTCATTGGCTGGGATTTCAAGTGGGTCTGAATTGCTCTCAGCTGCTAGCAGTTTAGACGCTGATTATGTCCGCATATATACCGCGCGCCTCCCAGCACACAACGCGGAAGAGTAAATGTTTTATAGTTAGTTTAGCACGTATTGTAGTCATAGTCACGGTCCATGTTTAGAGTTAGTTCGCGCTGGATTATCCGCTTCCAGTCCCTCGTCATAGTTTGTTTCTTGCTTTGTTTATCGACCTAGATTCCTGCCTTGCCCTGTGTATGCCTGTTTGCCAATCGCCTGACCTCTTGCATGTTTGTGGATTACGTTTTGGATTTGTCTGCCTGTCTGTCTTTCTAATAAACTGTTCATCCTGCACTTGCATCCGTCCTATCTCTGCTCCGTCACGATTCGTGACAGAATCTTACGCCAAAACATGGATGCAGCACGAGGACGAGAGAGAAGTCACGCCACAGAAACCAGGTAAGTAGTAGGACAATACCTCATCGGGGAACGCTCGGATTACTGGCCGCATTTTTCGTCCGTGCAATTTCCCCAAAGGTACGCCGTTGAATTGCCACCAGAGACAGCGGGATTGGGGAGCTACCCGCTGGAGTTCCTCTTCAGCTGCCAGGTGTATTTCTGAAGCTTGGCGTTTCCCAAGCCTACTAAGAGAGAGTGGATTGGGTTCCTGGTGTCCAGGTTTTGCGGTGCGGCCCGTGACTGGGCGGAGCAGCTGGTGAGTGCTGGGTCGCCAGCCCTCCATGATGTCACTCAGTTTGCAGAGCTGTTTATGGAGGCATTTTCACAGCCTGGACAACTTCGTGGTCTTGATTTACTGGGGTGGAGAGTCAATAGACAGCCCCAGGTGGACCCACCATTCAACCTCTATTATGAGGAGATGGACAGGGCAGTAACCAGCGATCCACTTCTGTTTCCGGCCAACGCGGGGGCGAAATCTCCGAGATGTATGACCGAGGGCTGCGGGAGAGAAACTCTGCTTCAGTGTCCCACCTGCAAGAAGCTGGGCCTTCAGGAAGCTTTCTTCTGCTCTCAGGGATGCTTCAAGAGCAGCTGGCGGGAGCATAAGAAACTCCACCGGAGAGCCCGTGCAGAGACCCAGCCCGGGATCAACAGGGTGACCTTGGAGCGCCCGTCGGAGGTCATAGCACCAGAGCTCAACCCTGAAGCCCAAGTCCAAGTCTCGTCTCAAGTCCCTGAAGCCCAAGTCCGAGCCAAGCCTCCCGTCCCTGAGGTCCGAGCCAAGCCTCCCGTCCCTGAGGTCCGAGCCAAGCCTCCCGTCCCTGAGGTCCGAGCCAAGCCTGCTGATCCAGTTGACCAAGCTCTGCTAATATCTCAGCCCGCCTGTTCAGCTGAGGTCGTCGCTCAGCCCGCCTGTTCAGCTGAGGTCGTCGCTCAGCCTTCCGGCTCCATGGCAAACGTCGTTTCCCCCCTACTGCTTCGAGGAGACCCACGCTCCTCTCCCTGGCCGCATGGAGACCCACGCTTCTCTCCCTGGCCTTACAGGGGACTTCACTCTGCCTTCCAGTTCAGCTGGGGTCGTGGCTCCGCTTTCATGCTCCACCGAGGACTTTGCTCAGCCTGCCTGCCCGGCTGTGGATGTCGCTCTGCTTCCCTGCTACACCGAGGACGTCGCTCCGCTTCCCTGCGCCGCCAAGAACACCGTGCAGTTTCCTGGCTCTGCCTGGGACATTCAGTCCAGGGGACCGGGTCCGCCAATTAAATGGGATGACTCATGGCACTCCGGAGTGCCTTTTGGGGGGGGTTCTGTCACGATTCCCCCTTGAAGCAGCGTGCTCTAAGCGCGAATGCGCGAGCACCTGCTTTTCCATTGTTGACTGTAATGACTTCTGGACACGTGTGTTTTGTTTGTTTCTGTCTCCTCCCTGTTCTGTCATTGGCTGGGATTTCAAGTGGGTCTGAATTGCTCTCAGCTGCTAGCAGTTTAGACGCTGATTATGTCCGCATATATACCGCGCGCCTCCCAGCACACAACGCGGAAGAGTAAAAGTTTATAGTTAGTTTAGCCCGTATCGTAGACATAGTCACGGTCCATGTTTAGAGTTAGTTCGCGCTGGATTATCCGCTTCCAGTCCCTTGTCATAGTTTGTTTCTTGTTTTGTTTATTGACCTAGATTCCTGCCTTGCCCCGTGTATGCCTGTTTGCCAATCGCCTGACCTCTTGCATGTTTGTGGATTACGTTTTGGATTTGTCTGCCTGTCTGTCTTTCTAATAAACTGTTCATCCTGCACTTGCATCCGTCCTATCTCTGCTCTGTCACGATTCGTGACACTCTGGTTCAAATGCTTGTTTTCTTTTAATAAAAAATAATATTCATTAGAATTGCTGTTTAATCATTATATTTCTTTAGTTCGGTTGTTTCTTAACAAGGCTCCTATTGTGGGGTTAGTAATTAGTAATTGCTGAGAACGCTGGAATACAAGGAAGAACATGTGGTTTTTTTTTGTTTGTTTGTTTTTTTGTTGTTTTTTTTTCTCTTCTTTTGTTGATTCGTATCTGCTCCCCTGCGGCCAAGATGTCTAAACACTCACGGTGATTACAAGTGCCCATTTTGGCACAATAAAAACTTAGGCAAGTAGATTCTTTATTTTGAATTTGTATCTTTTCTTTGCTCTATTTTCAGTTGCGTGTAAAAAATGAAAATCTCTTGCGCCAGCAGACTTTTTTATTTTTTTTTTTTGTCAGTGGTATAAATAAGCAAAACTGCTGAAGCAGCCATGCAAACACTTACAAACACTCGCTCACACACCCTTCTGTGGTCTAGACACAAGGTTCTTGCAGAGGTAAACATTGTTTGTGTAAGAGTTAGTCCATATGAATGTTACATTCCCATATGGAATTTATTTCATGCAGCCGTTGTAAAAACATGAAATTAATCAGTTCATCTTGCTCAGGCTATATAATTCAAATCATACGCCTACATGGAATTGTTATGGTCCTTAAGGCATGCCAATTTTTTTGACCATATATAAAATAATGATAATTGTTACTGAGCAACTATGATAACTATGTTTTCATTTTGTTTGCTGTAGGGTTAAGATGGAATGTGTACTTGCATAAATAATGTGTTCAAATGATCAGAAGAAAAGCAGAGTTTCATGTTTTGACAGCTAAAGAATGAATGGCTGGAGTGTATGTGGTGTAATGTCGAGCTTTTCTTTCTCCTTTTCTTTCATCACACTTCTATTATGCCCACCTGCAGTAGGAGAGTGGTGGAGCCGCTGGCATTCAAAACCAACCCATACGGAAGCAAAAAAGCAGAAAAAAACACACTCAGGCACACATATAACACATCCAGTGCACTCGTCAGAGTGCAATCACCACCTTATTACCACCCCCTCTTTCCCAAGCTCAAACCCTCTGCAATCTATTGTTTTTGTCCATCACTCTGTACCTGCCTGGGGAACCTAGCATCCCTGTTTTTTCCTTCTCCTTCACTCCCGCTTTCTCTCGCGCTCTCTTATTCAGTCACCATGGAAGTAAAAGAAGATAACCAGAGCTTGAGAACAGACATCTGGTCCAGCTGGACCCAGTTTGGTGCAGTTCAGAGTTTCTTTTTGAAAAAAAAATTCTTTATCAGAGACCAGGAGGAGAAAAAATGAACAGATACTCGATGTGTCTTTCGTCAGATGGCTCAGGTTCACAGCCGAAAGAGTGGAACATTACAGAACAGATTAAAAACAGAGGAGGAAGGGAGGGTTGGAAAAACAAGTAGTACAGAGAGATAGAGAGCGAGAGAGAGAGAGAGAGAGAGAGAGAGAGGTGGATGTGTTTACAGTGAGTTCACACATCTGCATCAAACTGCCTGACACATCTGCTGCTATTGCTGAATTTCACTACTCGCACATTCACACACCTACTCAGTCACACACACAACCCGAAAATAACTAATCAAGAGAAAGAAGCTGCCACAGCCAAAGATAAACCTTCATTCGCCATCTGTCTTAGCGGGCCACAGAAATGTAGAAACATTGTATTTATTTTATTTACTTGCATATACTTGAATGCATAGACTGTTATGCTCTTTTCTTTTTACCATCAAATGAAGACATAAAACTGTCATTTGGCAATATGTTTCTGCAAGAACCTGTAAACCTAAATGCGTTCACTGTCGTATGGTCTGTCTGGAAAAGTAAAATAAGAAAAGGAAGAAAAGAAGGAAGTGTGAGCTTTCCAGGTGTTTCATATCAGCAGAGCTTCCAAGTGGCACAGATCCTTATGTTTATGGAACTGTAAAATATATAAGATGCAGCGTTCGTAAAATCGACCGTGACTGTCATTAGGGATGTCGTGATGAAGAGGGGAGAGCCAGAGGGGTGCAGGTAATTAACGGAAATCCATACATCTTCTCACACTCGTTATAAAATCCATAATAAACAGACAGGCACTACGAGAAAATCTAGTTTACTCGGTCGAGCAGAGTCATAGGTGTTAAGAAACACTTAGAGAGCGTGTGATTGTTCTTTGGCTCAAATTCAAGAGTAAATATGTACCATAGGGAGAACGAGAGAGAGAGAGAGAGAGAGAGAGAGAGAGAGAGAGAGAGAGAGAGAGACTTACAAAGAATAACTGAGTAAATGATTTTGATATTGTGTAAAGCAGATTGAGGAAAAAATGTTTCAATGAGAGGCATTTTGTGTGTGTGTGTGTGTGTGTGCGTGTACTGAGTTGTTCTCAATTGCTGTGACTGGTTCTGATCTCAAAGGATCTCCCTGAAAATAAAACAGAAATTTGTGACAAGTATGTGTAATTGTGTGCCAAGTATAACACTGACTAATGGTGAGATGTGAAAAAAAACAGCAACTTTAAAACACAATATGAACATAAATTAAAATATGTGATCTTAGTATTCTAAGGTTCTATATCGCATTCATTCTTAACCTAGGTAGAACCATATACTACTTAGGTCATGAAGGCACTTTAAATGGTGTTGGTGGTAGAAACACAAGCATGCCAGCTTTATTATGATAATATTAACTCATCATGGCAATGTCAGAAACATGTAAATTTAATACATGGCCTTCATTTGTTTTAATTTGCAAAAGCAAACATCATTTTGTTTGTTTGTTTGTTTGTGGGTTTTTTTGCTATTTGTAAGATGCAGTGTGCCATAGTGGCTGTTGCAGAGATGCAGAAATGGACAGAAAAAAGAACACAAAAGAACACTAGGGAGTGAATGTAAATGTCACTGTCATTTGCTGTATCCTCATAATACTCTTTGGGGCAGAGTGAGGGAGGGGGGGGGGCATGAGTAAGGGACTGGGATGGCTCTAAATGGAAATTAACATCTATACATATGTAGGTGAACTCCAGAAGGGCTGTGGGTTTGAGAGTTCATGTGACTGAGCACAGAGGGAGAGAAAGAGCATGACCCTACAGCCACATTTAGAGCCAGGAGCAAGACCACTGAGACCTACAGCAGCTCAGGATAGAACTTTCTCTCACCTTTTATCTCTCTTGCCCTCAACTAGGGCTAATTAATTTAGTGTGTGTGTGTGTGTGTGTGTGTGTGTGTGTGTGTGTGTGTGTGTGTGTAGCTTGTATATGAAAGTCTAACATATAAACCCAGTCTTACCTCATTTGAAATGTGTGGCGGATTTCAGACAATATTTGAATTAGAATTCAAGTCAGAATTATGTCTTCAGTCCCGGTTATATGTGTGCAGTTTCCCATGCTCCCCCTGTGTCTGCATGAGTTTCCTATGGGTTCTCTGGTTTCCTCCCATGCTGGTAGGTGGATTGGCTACCTTAAATTGATGTGAATCAGTGTGTAAAAGTGTGTGCATGGTGGCCTGTGATGGGCTAACATCTTATCCTGTGTCTTCCTGCCTTACATTCTTACACCATGACCATGACCATGATAAAGTGGTTACTGAAGATGAATGAATGTCTGAAATGTCCTCTGTGATAAAACTCTTCCAGATGGTGATAAGTTAACACAGGATATATAAGTTTCTAAGCTAATACCTAGGCTAGCTAATAACTCTAACCTAAGTAATCCATCCATCCATTTTCCATACCGCTTGTCCTATACAGGGTTGCAGGCGAACCTGGAGCCTGTCCCAGTGAACGGGGCACAAGGCAGAGCCAACCCATCACAGGGCACAATCACACACCCATTCACACACTACAGACAATTTGGAAATGCCAATCAGCCTACAACACATCTTTGGACTAGGGATGGAATCTGGAGTACCCGGAGGAAACCCCCGAGGCACGAGGAGAACATGCAAACCCCAACCGCAGAGCCAAACCATCAAGCCACTGTGCCCCCAATCTAAGTAACCCTTTCCTGTAAATCCAAATGTTTGTGTCACACAAAGGGATATATTCATATTATTGGATTATAAATTTATTACAACTATGATAGATTGTGTTATATGAAAATATAAAGTCAGCTTTACACCAGCTGGAATTAACTCCTTCCAATTAGGGCTGTCGACAATAACGACATGGAAAATGATTTGTTGGCTTTGCATTTACTTGCAATCTCAGAAAGGGAGCATATAGCTAAAACACTAGCATCAGCAACATAGTTTGTACTTAGCTCATCACAACCAGTAAAACACTTGTTTCCTGCACAGAGCTTTTATTCATGGTTGCAATTTTGCAAAACCCCACACAATTCAAAAAGGCACACGTTTCGGATAAGCCTTGAGACAAGTGCCTTGTCACAAAGAAATTTTTTTTTTTTTTTTTTTTTTTTTTTTTTTTTAATATCCAGGATCCTCATTGGTGAAATGACTGAGCAAGTTCTAGAGATTTTCCTCATAGATAATATCTAGGGTGTCCCATAAATCCACTATTTATTGGGCTAATGTATATTTTATATTGTATCGGAGCAAGGATGAACAAATCCAAATAGTTCTGCTTTGAACTAAGGGAAATGGTGGACATATTGAGCAACTTCTTTAAGTAAAAGATTTCGCTTTGCTGTTTTTTTTTTCTTCTGATGCTGGGCTTATGAGACACCCTGCAGAATAACACTTACGTGAGAAATAAATGTATTTGTCCTCAACAGAATAAACGGTTTTCGTTTCTGTGATAACTACTCTTTAAAAGGGTTTAGGTTAAAGGTATGCTTAGACCCTGCCATATTTGTACTAGCATGAGGGAATGATTTCCAGTGCAAACTTCAAAGCACTTCTGTACATCGCTTTAGATAAAGGCATCTGTTAAATGCTGTATATGTAAATAGTTCTGGCATTTCTTGTTTACACCCTTACTAAGGTTCTTGGATAGGTTTAAACTTGACTACACTACTATGGAACTTGTTTGAACGAGCTTTACTAACTAGTTTTTCATGTTCTGAATGCTTCAGGATTCTCAGATTACTGCCTATCATTACTCTGTCACTCTGCATAAAAAAATCTGCCAAATGACTAAATGTAAATGTGAGTAAATGTAAATGTTTTGAAACATTGTGTATCAAGCTGTTCACTCACATACTTACTCACTAACTCACTCAGATACTTAAGGCTTATCTGCTACAATACATGCCAATATCCATTTTAAACACACATGCACACAGACACACACACACACACACACACACACACACACACACACACACACACACACACCAATTACCCAGGGGGGTCTGAGGGACATTTACATAACTTCACCAATCCTTCTTCTGCAAGTTATACGAGTTGCTTAAAAATATGAAATCCCCTTGCCGCTTCGTCTCAAAACGTGTCCGAGACACTTCACGGAAGATTACGCATTATGAATCTCTCTCGCTCCCTCTCACTCACACACACATACACACACACACACACGCACACACACACATACAAACTATCTTTCTTGCTCTCTCTTGCCTCTTGCTTTTATTTTCTCCTCCCTATTGTATCTTCTGATGCATGGATTTTAATAAAAATAAAGCATCATCAAAAAAAATGTATGGATGGAAATTTGCCTATGATGTCTTCCTATATGTCTTTCTCTATCTCTCTCTCTCTATCTTTCTCATACATTCTTTCCTCCACCCTAGTTAGCAGAGAAAAAATACAGTGATAGGGAGAATGACAAGAAAAGAGAGGAGAAGAGCAGAATGCAGAGTGAGCATGGTTTTGTCTTGTTTACGGCACAACACACCTCAGGGCACCATGAAGTGACCATATTTGTATTTGAAAGACAGAGAGAGCCGATTTGGGGTGAATTCCTGAATATCATTACTGAAATGGTGGATACAATCCTCAAATACAACTTGCCACCCCTCCCAGCACACACACACACACACACACACACACACACACACACACACACACACACACACACACACACACACACACGTTCTAAACTTTTGTTAACCATATCGACTCCAAACACTAAATTAAAGGATTTCTTAATATTCTCACTTTTAAAGGAATCCTCAACTGAGAAATAAAAAGTAAACTTGTTTTACTCAAAACTTGAAGTAATTTATCTGTCAAGAGTTCTTTCATGAATACACCAGTCAAACATGTTCAGGAATGGAGCTTTGAAACTGTATAATTCATAAATATTTGAAAAGTGCATTATTTTCAAGTTGCTTATACATGCTTACCATAACAAAAAAAAAAAAGTATGAAGAAAAAGAATGAGCAGTGTTTTTTATTATGTTACATCAGTGCACCAGGGAGTTTTGGCTAAAAGTGCTTATAGCACAGCTCTGTTGAATTCTTGAGTCTGATAAACATAACTACAGTCTAAACAGTTAAAAGGTATGACATGTCATTCTTTAATAAACATTGTAATCGTTGGCTAATTGCTTTGGTTTGTTGCTGTGGGACATGCTGTTATTAGAAATGAATCAACAGATTCATTCAGAATCACTGATTATTTTCCTATAATAGCCTGCCTTGTTTGCATAAAAAACAACAAATTCTCCTCTCATGTTCATCCTAAGCCATTTTATTGTTAGTGTAACAATTAGTTTTCAATTTGTTTTACATAACTGGTTATCAAATTTAAACATCTCTAAATACAGTGGAGTTTCAATTTGCTACAGAGGTGGAGGGTAAGGATAAGCTTGAGAAACACTGGCGTATTCCCTTAACATAAGAAGGTCTCAAATAATAAACAGGGGATAAGCACATTCATAAAAGCACTCGCAAACACGTGTTTGATACTTTCCCACCAGTGGACAGGGTGGGAAACCACAACCACACCTCAAGGCATGCTATACAGCTTTAGTGAGAAAACGACAGCAGGAAGTGAGAAAGGTAAAGGGAGGGAGGAAAATTTAAAGAACAGTGACAATTGCAGGACATGAGAAAGAAGAAGAGAAAGACAGTGGAGGTGACAGGGGCTGTATTGCAGTCTCTCAGCTCTTTTGCAATCTCTCTTCTCATACTTCACACCAGCTATGGAGAGGTGAAGGCCCTGAGGAGGCCTCCAGCAGCCCCTGTATTTCTGCTTTTCATATCTGTCATTCCCTTTAGTACATTCACCTAACACAAACACACACACACACACACACAACACACACACACACACACACACACACACACACACACGCGCGCGCGCGCGCGTACACAGTCACATGTAGCCTTTGTGTGCCAGAGCAGCTGTTATTTTTGACAATATTTTACAAGGCAGTGCACTACAAATATGTTTTATGTTGAACATTTTGTGTACATCTATTCTTGGGCCACTGCTAACATAAGCCATATCACCTGCCTAGCAAGCAGAGAATGCTAAGCATATTAATGTTGTTTTTCAGATATGAGGTGTACCTTCTGTATAATGTATGTAAGAAAAAGAAAAAAAACAAGAGAGGACATGCTGTTGTAGGAAAGTAATCAATGATGGGTTGGTGTGACAAGCCCATTTGTGAGTTACTGTTACCACCCAGTTCATTATTTTCCAATAAATGCACACAACAAAGTGTTTTGTGTTACTTATACTAAAGCAGTTTGCTAAATATGAAAAAATTTTAATCGATTAGTGAACATGTCTTATATTTGTTCCATTCATAATTTCAGTTAATGTCGTGGAACATCTGTGAGACAAATTAGTTAATGTATAGACTCACTGAGCACTTATATAATCATGCAATTATCTAATCAGCCAATAATATGACAGCAGTGCAATGCATAAAATCATGCAGCAGAAGTCAGCAGCTTCAGATAATGTTCACGTCAACATTCAGAAAGGTGGGGGGGTTGATCTCAGTTACAGTGGTGCTTGACAGTGCTTGAAAGAATTTTCTATATTTCTGCCTAAATATGACCTAAAACATCATCAAATTTTTCATGCAAGTCCAAAAAGTAGACAAAGAGAACCCAATTTAGCAAATGAGACAAAAATCTTATACTTGGTAATTTATTTATTGAGGAAAATGATCCAATATTACATATCTGTGAGTGGCAAAAGTATGTGAACCTCTAGGATTAGCATTGGATTTGAAGGTGAAATTAGAGTCAGGTGTTTTCAATCAATTGGATGACAATCAGGTGTGAGTCAGCACCCTGTTTTACTTAAAAAACAGGGATTTATCAAAGTCTGATTTTGTTTGTGAATAAGTATCACAGCATGAACCAAGGAGATTTCTCAGGACCTCAGAAAAAGAGTTGTTGATGCTCATCGAGCTGGAAAAGATTACAAAACCATCTCTAAAGAGTTTGGACCCCACCAATCCACAGTCAGACAGATTGTGTACAAACGGAGGAACCCTTCCCAGGAGTGTTCTACCAACAAAGATCTCTCAGAGAGCAAGACGTGTAATAGTCCACAAGGTCACAAAGGAACCTAGGGTAACTTCTAACAACTAAAGCCCTCTCTCACATTGGCTTACGTTAAAGTTCATTAGTCCATCATCAGGAGAACACACAGGAGAACAACAATAGTGTGCATGTCAGGGTTGCAAAGAGAAAACCACTGCTCTCCAAAAAGAGCATTGCTGCCCAGCTGCAGTTTACTAAAGATCACGTTTAAATGAGAAGGGCTATGTTTGGAGAAAGGAAAACACTGCAGTCCAGCATAAGAACGTTATCCCACATGTGGTTGTATCATGGTTTGGGCCTATTTTGGTGCATCTGGGCCAGGACAGCTTGGCATAACTAATGGAACAATGAATTCTAAATTATACCAGCGAATTCTAAATGAATATGTCAGGGCATCTGTCCATGATCTGAATCTCAAGCGAAAGATAGTCATGTAGCAAGACAACGACCCTAACCACACAAGTCGTTCTACCAAAGAATGGTTAAGGAAGAATAAAGTTCATGTTTTGGAATGGCCAAGTCAAAGTACTGACCTTAATCCAATAGAACTTTTGTGGAAAGACCTGAAGCAAACAGTTCATGTGAGGAAACCGACCAATCTCCCAGAGTTGAAGTTGTTCTGTACTGAAGAATGGGCTAAAATTCCTCCAACCTGATGTGCAGGACCAATCAGCAGTTAACGGAAATGTTTAGTCGCAGTTATTGCTGCACAAGGGGGTCACACCAGATACTGAATGCAAAGGTTCACATACTTTTGCCACTCACAGATATGTAATACTGGATCATTTTCCTCAATAAATAAATGACCAAGAATAATATTGTCTCATTTGTTTAGTTTTGGGTTCACAAACTTTCAAGCACCACTATATGTTAGAGTGGTGCAATAAAGAAAAACATTCAATGAACTGCAGCTCTGTGGACAGAAATGCCTTGTTCTTGAGAGAGGTCAAAGGAGAATGGCCAGATTGGTTCAAGCTGACAGAAAGACTACACTATCTCACATAACTCAGGGGCAGTGGTAGTTTAGTGGTTAAACTGTTGAACTACTGATTGCAAGGTTGCGAGTTCAAATTCCAGGCTGCCACTGCTAGACCCTTGAGCAAGTTGTGCAGTTGTATAAATGAGATAAATGTCGCTCTGGATTAGGGCATCTGCCAAATGTAAATGTGGATAGCTACTCTGTACAATTCTGGTGAGCAGAAAAGCATCTCAGAATGCACAACACGTTGAACATTGAGGCAGATAGGCTACAACAGAAGACCCCTTCTTCCACTTCTGTCAGCCAGGAACATTGAGGCTGCAGTGGGCACAGGCTCACCCAAAACTGGACAGTTAAAGACTGTTAAAATGTACAATTTACCCATCTTCTAATGCACCGTCACAAGGCAGACATCTCAAACTGATTTAATGAACACGACAATGAGTTCAATGGCCTTGCCAATCACCAGCTCTGAATCCTATAGAACACCTTTGGAATGTGGTGGAACGGGAGATTCGCAGCATGACAGTGCACCTGAGTTGTGTGATGAACCAGAATTTCATAGTTTTGATAGTATTAGTATTAATCAGTATGATATTAGTACAGTAACACTGTACTATCAGACAGTTACTATTAGTGTTACTAATGAAGTGCTCAGTGTGTGTACATTATAGCAGCTAGGAAAAGATGTTCCCTCACCAGCCTCTCTTTATTTCTCTCTCTTTAAGTTAATAATACAAACAAACACTGCATGTCATGTTGCAGAGAAAGCAGAAAGTCTTCTTTCCTGACAACTTTCCCGTTGCAGACAAATTTACTAATGGGTCCTTCTTTAAATGTTTAATACATATCTCCTAACAGATGATTATATGTTTCTCTCTGTTAGATAACAGCACTATTAAAATTAGTTTAATGTTACCCTTAGATTATGTGAAGAGTCTGCCAAACAAGACCCTGAGAATAAGCTGTTATATTTTAGAATGTAATACTTTAGTATTACAATAGTATTAGTATTAATATTTTAGTAATACTACTACTATTACTACTACTACTAATAATAATAATGATAGAATTACAGCTAGCACTGCTGTCAGAGCTGCACTTACATATAAAAAAATAATCAAGACTTCTTTGAGCAATTGGATTTGAGAATTCAGCTAATATTAATAGTTCAATAATAATACATGTAACAATATTTCTTTTGTACACAAACATATACTCACACATAACAGCACCACTGACATTTATGTTTTATCTATCTCGTTATGCAAAACCGCCACTTAATCTGTCCACTTTCCTCTCTCTGTCACTCTCTCTCTCTCTCGCTCGCTCTCTCCATGTAAATATTTTTAATCTCAAATTCTTCTATAACAGTTTAACCTTGTGCTTGTTTAACCTTGAAAATAATTTAACACAATTAGGCTCCCAATCTCACAGTCTCACTCTTCCTGCTCTATGATTTGTCTTCTTCTCTTTCTGCCTCTCTCCTTTGTTCGCTTTCATTCGATAAAAATAAAATGCATCATCTTCAGGACCTCCGGCATTTCAGTCCATGACAGTAGAGAAACTTTTGCAGCAGCTCTATCCCAGCCTGCAGTGTTCATTTTCAGTCGCACTCTCCTCAGACGCCCCTGCCTCCCTCCGGCCCAGGCTGCAGCTCGTAATCAAACCCTCACTAGCGCTGCAACTGTCAGAGCGGCTCAGGAGGGAACAGAGGGTTTCGAAGAGGCTCATGGACGAGAGAAAAATGGAAAGAGAGAGAAAGAGATGAGGCAACGTGTGGAGTGAAGGTTTTTAACAATGTACAGTTGGGAAAAAAAGCACATTGGGGGTGTGTGGGGGCTGACTGGCTTTATCGACAGGCATCTACTGAGAAGAAACAGCTGAGCTTTCCATTATTTTGTCTTGAGCTTTTGTGTGTGTTTGGCTATGAATGCAATCACTGAATACTACACTTTCAACTCAGACTGGTACACTTTTACACAACAGGTTTCCATTTGATCCAGCCTGCATGCACATATTATTCCTTAAATGTGGCTCATAATCTGGCGTTATTGCTGCTAAATGATGCATTACTCTATAAACAGAACCAAATCTGTTTTTCACACCGGGACTATTTATTTGCCATTACAAACAAAACATCTGAGTTATGTTATTAGACTTAAATCTTTGCTGTATGAGCTTGGATTTGTAAAAGTACATTTAAATATTTATACATAATATGAAGTACCAAAAAAGGTAAATGTATCAAAATAAACAGGAAAACTGAGTTAAAATGAAATAGCAAATTACATCATTAGTGCCAGTTCAGCTTATGAGGGAGATGTTAGCATTATGATCTCAAGGATAACTAATGTTAATGCCAGGAATATTTCAGAAACTAAATTGATGGTGTGAAGTAAATCGTCATGAATTTATTATACTATCTATTTGGCTTCCAACTTATTACTTTACCAAATAATATATAAATATAAACTGTTGTTAAATTTTACACTGAAGAGCTCAACAATGCTAGTATATCATAGCAGCCTGGCATGCTAGCTAAGATTCAGCTTGCTAGCTAGCAAATCCAGATAATAACAACCTAATAAAGGTTATTACTGACAATGTGAGGTAATTTAAACACTTATTAAATATCCAGTCATGTTATCAGTCCACAGTCAACAGTTTTTGTTACATGATAAATAGAAACAAGTTGCTGCATCTCCATTTCTTGATCATTTTTACTTGTAGAGCAGCCATTTTACCATTTCCTGCTCTACAATGCACTACGATTGTATGACTATAAATTTACATGATCTTTTTTATACATATTTTATTTATTTATTATGAAAACAAAAATAAAGTACAGAATATAAAAGTGTTTCTATACAAATTTCATGACATCTTTTCTTTCTACAAGCATCACATACAAATTATCCTGTTTGAGAAAATTCATATATACATACTCTGAGTCATAGTTATTTATGTGTTAATTTGTGAAAATGTTACTTGGACATCATATTTTATTGAATAATTATAATGAGTTGTTCATATGCAGAAAAGGAACCTATTAGCTAAAGCCTATGTGTTTTGAGTGCTTTTGAGGCTTAGTGTAGGCTTTTGAAAATACCATATGGCGATACTGAGGGATTGGTGATGCCAATAATGCATTTAAAACAATCTTTCAAATAATTCTAAGCTTAGATATATGCATAATATGTATTTTATTCAGGTTATGTCTCAGGATTGTATTTGATATGATATGACCTGAGCACAACAAGAACATAAAGGTGGCAGCTTTGTAATCATATCTAGGGTCAAAATGTAGTACGCTTTATAACTTTATGGCCATAAAGTTTATCATGCCCAGGTTTGTTTGTTTAAAATCCTGGTATTTTGTGTAGGGCTGTGCATACTGTAAATTGAATCCCATCCAATTAGCCTGCAGGGGCTACACTCAAACCTGGAGGCTTGCTTCTTCTTCTCTGTCTAAGCTATATTTCAAACACAGATTTGTGCTTGCTGTGCTGTATGAAATGTGAATTACAAGCTGCTTAGCTGCTTTTTATCCTCATCCAAATCTCTGAAGGATGTCCAGAAAGCATTAGAAATGTTTAGGTCTTCAAACATCCTCGCTCTGTCTGATATCTGTGATCAAAAGGGGGGAAAAAAGAAAGAAAATGTTAGCTGGCAGAGTTAGCTGTCTTCTCAGGGATCTACAATGCTATCCATGGCTGCAAACCAGTTGTTGAGTTATGGGACAGTGTTGTAACATTGCCACACCTCTGTTTCACGGCTAATTGAATCCACTGAATTGAGTGATCTCCAAAGCAGAGGACATAAATCACCAGCATGTCTAACAATCAGCTCAAAAAAGGACAACAGACCACAAGAAAACTGGAGAAGCCTCTCATACGTTCTGTCCAGTCTGTTCTTTAATACGGTTAGGCGTTAATGAAGAACATCATTTCATAGTTTGATGTGCTAAAAATCTTGCATGATCTCTTTTCACCTAGCAACTCTTTAGCAGCGTGTGAGGAGTTCTGGAAATCAAACTTCTGATTATCTGTGCAGCAGATGGCCTGCATTAAATAGCTTTGAGAAAAAGAACAAGCACATGATAATCTACGATTTTTGCAAATTATTAAGAATGAAGTCAACAAGGCTGTGCACTTGTACATAACTCAGCACTTGTCAGCGAGCTGAACTTTCACAAATGTGTTTACAACTGTCTTTTATAGCTGCCAAAATAATAAAACACATAAAATGCTCAAGCCATTTTTATAAGAAGAAAGGAGGCAGGATTAGTCATTAGCATAGAAATAGGAATGTTGTTAATGCCCACCCAGATTCTTGTGTAAGACCACAAAAGTCTGAATACAGAAGCTCCCCCATTCAACTTGAATCATGTTAGTTCTGATAATGCCTTTTGTTTTAAAAATAAATCACAAGGTCGTTGATGGTAATGTCATGTGCTCAATTCAACACCGCAGTGGGAACGACACAGAGGGGCCAGGAAAAAATGAAAAGGCCAATTTAGAATGGATTTAATGGGAAAAAGACGAGACAGCTGTCGTACACCTTTCAGGCACCTGGTTAGCGAAGGTTTAATAAACAGTATTTAGCCTAAGTGCGGCACCACAGCCTAGACCAAAGTTGTAGTTTGTAATATCGCCTCAGAACACACACAAAGACTAAGAAGAGACGCCACTGTCTGAATTTACTTTGTTCACTAGATATTTCTGGGATGTTTAAGAATCCTCTGCAGACATGCTAAAACTATAAGCTTAATCACCAGTGTGTGTGTGTGTGCTTTGAAGATGAAAAAAAAAATTACTAATTTTTATGATGATGCTATGGTACTAGTTTTCAATGGTAGGTATAGTATTATGTATTATTAAACTAAATCAATTAGTGGTATAGGAAAAGCATTATTGTTACGATTTTTAATGACTCAAAATTTACAGAACTTTGTCTCAGCGCTGTATAATTCTTGAATCAGATAGATCAGAAGGTGTTGATTAATTTTATGTAACAGCATAGACAGTAGTATTGGCTGTAATTCAAATCACAGGTTTATTTATATTAATGAGCATGTTCTGACACAGTATGTTATCATTTCTATAGTAACATCTTATTCATAGCGACTTGTATGGCAGACACTCTACCTAATCTAAGGTTAATCATAAACATAAAAATAAAGTGTTGCTATTTAACAAAGTAAAACTTATAATTATTGATGTGGTGAAGCTTTCTGTAAAGAAACGTTTGTTTCACGTTTATGGAAAAAGTCTTAGGTGTGAGTGCTTTGTAATGGTCAGTAGGTTTTCCGTCATGGAAGAGTCTTCTGGACAGGATTTTGCACATCCCAGTTTTCAGGAACATGACCAGCTGAGTGTTTTTTCTCTTATTAAATTCAAGTGATAAGATGAACTGACTTGTCTCATGGATGTTCCACACACAAGTGGTGCGGTATTTATGTTTGGGAAGCTGAAATAAGAAAATAATCAACTCTGTCATTGATTATTTTCCTATAACAGCATGCCCCAACAAGTTTTATTCTTCTTATACCACAACAACTTGTCAGCACTTACAATTTCAGTTACAGTAACCACAGCCTAAAAGGCACACAATCATTCTTTGTTTAAATTTGCCAAAGTAATATTTAAAAATATATATATATAGCAGCCTTGTTGAGAAGGCCATTTTGTAACCTGTGTGAGAGAGTTTTTTTTTTGCCCTCCAGGTGTTCCCAGGCTGCCCAAGACATGCTCTATAATTTATTGCTGGCTCTTCTGACCAAGTGCTCCTTTGACCTCCACCTCTAGAGGAAATGGACTGAACACAGAGAAGGCTTGGATTTACTCACCCCCCTACATACCTCTCTTAAACCAGACATGAGTGGGTCCAGAATTATTTCAGCAGGGCTTTTAACATAGGTCTGGTGAGGGTGTGACATTGTGACACACACAAACCTGGTTGTTACTGAAGCTAGTTTGAAGGGAAAAAAGAAATCATGGACCATTTCCTACCATTGCCATCCCCAGACTCTTTTTCTTTTTCTCCACACATCTTGTGCAGCGGACTTTAACACAGTCTGAATTCTCAGTTGGCCTACTGCAGAGAGAGTCCAGGTAGACTCTATAAATCTGTGGACCAGTGAAAATTAAATGCCAATAGGCCCATCTCACGAGAAATAGTTTTCTGCCCTTAAAAGACTTTAATGGAGGGAAAATTTTGATTCTTTCCATCTCGCTCCCTTGCTCTTCTCTCTGCCTGGAATATATGGAACTGCACACACAGATCTATACACCTACTTTTATAGGATGTTCTATATTTATTTTGGTATATTTCAGAAAAGCACTAAATCCTAAATCCTGGTGCAAAATCCTGAATACTGCATGGGTGTTTAACAGTGTTATTTAACAAACTGTTTTCCTTGTTATTTTTTGTCTCACCTCAGACTTAAACTCTCTCTCTCTCTCTCTCTCTCTCTCTCTCTCTCTCTCTCTCTCTCTGTCTCTCTCTCTCTCCTTAGCCTTAATATGAATCCCATATAAAATTATTTTTATTCCAGTTTTATGATCTCTCCATATTTTTGAATCAGATGGCTAATCCCCACTCATAAATTCCTACAGACCTCCCAATAAGAGTGTCTGAAATTAGCATCTGCTATTAGCAAGGGGACCCTGTAAACTCCTTAATTCAGCTTATTTTATATCAGCCTCTCATAAACTCCATCCTGTGACCTTCATTTTTCACAAGCCACCCTGTGCTCTGCCATCTGACAAGATTTATCGGTCCACGCTAATAGCCTGGGTTCTCAGGTGGCTTCGCATCGATATGGGGCTTCCCAGCTAGTTCGTGAGCTATGTGCTAATGAATATTTCGATTTCAACAGGTTTGACTCCATAGTACCTGGATCTATGGCAAAGAGCATCTATAAGAAACACATATATACATATATAAGAAAATATGGGTCTAAAATGTACCCTTGCAAGCAGTGTTTTGTTTTCATTACCCAGAATTAATCTTATATACATCATTGGTTTTACTTTTTTCTATAGTACACCCTTCCCAGATGACCCTTCCTTCTAAAGGGAAAAATCAAATATATTACAGTGTACTTTATATACTCTCTCTCTCTCTCTCTCTCTCTCTCTCTCTCTCTCTCTCTCTCACACACACACACACACACGGCTGAAACCTTTTCATGTATGTAGTATGGTATTCTCCCACTCATGCACACAGCCCTGTCTCTACAGAACACACACACCCACAAACACACATATTTATATACTGTATATAATCCCTTTTAGAGCTTGACAAAAACAAAGCGTGCCACAAACAAAGGCCTAATACTGAAGACCAACTCGCTATTTCCGCTTGTTTTTGCCAAGTTAGACGGTTCAAACCTTAGGTATGTAATTAGTCTATACTGATGAGATCTCACAGCCAAAAGGCCTTCTGCCTCAGACCAGTGTGTCAGACTACATTATTTATAGAGGCTCTAATTTTTAAACCCCGCTTATGCAATCAAGAGATCACATTAAATATTCCCAACTATCTACATCTGCCTTTTTTTACATGCATAAAAAGTGCTAAAGTGAAATTCCTTCCCCCCTTAGCATAATTTGCTTGTTAAGAGGTAAACTAAGCCTTGCAGATTGTTTTTAAGAGCAATGGTCTATCTAACCAATAAACTACAGAGGGTATTATTATTTAGAGCTGCATCATTACCTTTACCTTTCTGTACCTTTCTCTACTGGCTACCACTACTATCAGAACCTGAGATACTAAATCTTATTCATTTGTATTTATAAATACCACAGCCAGACAACTCAGAGATAGTTAGGTCTTTAATGGCCATTATTCTGAAGGCAAGTATTTGAGACCAGTTTAAATAAGAGGAATAAATCAAATGCTAATTGTGCCAACATGGCCATCCAGTTTCACTTGGGTCAATCATTATTTACTTGTCTGTGTATTTCACATAAAACTGAGATGGGTTTGGGAGCTTTTGGAAATAACCTTGTCAAAAATCAACCTCTTTGACGTCCTCTTCCCTGCTAATTTTCACACTAAGCCGGCTAAATGTAAATAAATGTAAATAGAAACGGCTATCACTCACGCTGGTTGTGTTGACTGGCTGTGGTAGTGTGGTAGTGTTGGGCTTGTACACGCCATCCAACAACAAAGCATTGAATTAACAAGCGGACAGAAGGACAGTCACAAGAAATAAAACATGAAGTGGCTGATTATTTTCCAATAACAGTATTTCGGGATGTGTTTTATTCCTCTTACACCTCAGCAATTTATCAACGAACATAAAGAGTGTCCTAAAGAACTCCATACATAGGGGAGAGTAACACTTTTTAGAAAAATGTCTTCCAAAATTTTTCATACTTAATATAAACTATATGTACACATTTTCAGATATTCTTTGAGAATGCCTTTGAGAACATATTGAAATCATTCTCATGGCTGTTGAAAGGTTGCGATGGACTTTAACAGGAAATACAGCAAGCACATCACGTAAACTTATTAACAAATTCAAAAAGACTGGAAGCCAACCGAGAAGTTGATATTTACCAACATCCACTGACAAAAGCACAACTGTTGTGGTGCTGGCAAACATAGTTCCCTATTTATGGAGGCTTTTGGGACACCCTGTATTTGCATTTAATGTTGCTGAGACTATAGCATCTATAAACATTCAATTTATCACTACCCTCTGTTGTTTTCTCTCTCTTGATTTATTAAGACAAAAAAAGTATAGCTTGTCACATGGACAAGAAACCGGAAAGCATAAACTCCTCTTTTCTGAAGACTTTCCCATGGTGGAAAACTTACTGACAACCAAGAATCCATCTATAAATGTTGAATAAACCTCTTACAGAAACCTTCATCAGAATGATTATACATATTTGTAGTTTTATTAATAGGTGCAAATTATATGGAGCATCCGTAAAATCCATGTGAATGACTAGTTAGTAGAGAAACGATGGTGTTTTATTATAACAACTGCATTAATGTAAGTCTGTGATTTGAATTACAGTCTGCGCTACTGACACCCCTGATTCCTTTCCCTGCTGCTATTTGAGGAATTCTGTCACTGTTACATTTCTCTAGAAGAGTGCATTTTCATCAGTCCTTTGTTTGCTTCTCAATGAATGAAGTATGCTGAAATTTAGAAAAAAATTAGTGGAAGCACTTCCCAACCAAAGTGGGAGGTCAAGATCAAGGATGCTAAACGTGTATGAGTGTGAGCGATGTATGCATGTGCTTGTTAAAACAGATTGATTTTCTGTCTCTGGTGCAAAGCATTTTTTTTAATGCTGTGGCAAAACTAAATTCAGACTCTGTCAAGGTATACACACACACACACACACAAAAGTGGTGTGAATTGAATTGTCAGTCATATTTTGTGCCTATAATTTCACCCTGTAAACACACTTCCATCCAGCTAACAAGTGTTTTGATTGGAATACAGTGCCAGAAGGTAGGTGTAGGTGACAGAAGGTGCAAGTCACAGAGAGTGATGTCACTCTTTTATTTCTCACCCACTTTTTCTGATGTGTGAAGAACAAGTGTGACTTCATCAAAGCTTGTGCTAAATAGATTGAAGAGTGTCTCTTTTTCTCTTTAAGACCATTTACCACAACACCAGATCTGCGTGATTTAGGGCTTTGACATATCAAGATGACTGCTGTATTCTGGACAGCACTGAGTACTGCTGGTAATTTAGGTGGTGTGTATTCTACTATTGATGCTAGGTAACCCTTTCCAGTGGCTGTTAGCCTGTTAGTAGCATTTAAGTGTAGAGAGCAGAATTTCCCAAGAGCATCACAAAGTTAAGATTGTCTTAACTGGGAGAGAGAGTGTTCAATATGATGCTCACGCTACCATTTGTCAATGTGTTACAATGATTTGGAAAACTCCACCGAGAATAGAGTACTGCAGGAATGAATCCTAACACCCGGAAATGAGTTAGCATTTTTGCATTGTCCTGAAGTCAGTGTTTTTTTAAATAGGTTTTTTGGTTAAATGCCTGAAATAAAGTATGTGGTTAACAAAAGCTCACAATATTTAAAAAAAATTATAATAATTCTACGACATAAAATATATCAGTAATACCCCACTTGGGTTTTTTAAAAGCTTTTACGTGTCTTGAAGAAGGCAATTGCTAACAGGATGTTGTCATTAAACATCATCATACCAAACAGTAAAACTGATCTATTACAGCCTTGTTGTGCTAATACTCTCGCTCTGGTGTAGTTTGTTTATTGCCTAACTTTAGCTTTTTACTTCTGGCGATTGTATTTAGGCTTCAGAATTCATAAAGGTTGTGTTAATATGTGGAAATTAACGTGTAAGAATCATTAACTTTTGTTGGTCACAGAGTTTATTTTCTGGAATAATTTAAAAGTCAGTGGAAAAATCCTATTGGCGTTTTGTCAAGGGAACCAGGGTAATGCAAACCTCCGGGTTGGCCTCTTTGTTGGCATGGCTAAAATACAGTATATACTGATAATGGTGCACATTGTTATAGGCCAAATACCTATGAAAATAGTTTGCATTAATGTTTGAAAACCATTTATATATATATATATATATATATATATATATATATATATATATATATATATATATATATATATATATATATATAGTGGTTCTTGAAAGTTTGTAAACTCTTTAGAATTTCCTATATACCTGCATAAATATGAAGACAAAGAGAATCCAATGAAACAACTGAGACAAAATATTACACTTGGTCATTTATTTATTGAGGAAAATTATCCAATATTACATATCTGTGAGCTTCAAAAATACGAAATTAGAGTCAGGTGTTTTCAATCAGTGGGATGACAATCAGGTGTGAGTGAGCAGCCTGTTTTATTTAATGGACAGGGACCTATCAGTGTCTAGCCGTGTGGAAGTGTATCATTGCATGAACAAAGGGGATTTTTGATGACCTCAGAAAAAGAGTTGTTGATGCTCATCAGGCTGGAAACAAAGGTTACAAAATCTCTAAAGAGTTTGGACTCTACCAATCCACAGTCAGACAGATTGTGTACAAATGGAGGAAATTCAAGATCATTGTTTCCCTTCCCAGGAGTGTTCTACCAACAAAGATCGCTCCAAGAGATAGTCACAAAGTAACCCAGGATAACTTCTAAGCAACTAAAGGCCTCTCTCAGATCACACTGCACAACAATTCTGTGCAAGGCAGAATTGCAAAGAAAAACTGTGGAACCTCTGCAGTTTGCTAAAGACGTGGACAAGCGTGGACACTTGGACAAGCCAGACGGCTATAGGAAAAATGTTTTGTGGTTTGATGAGACCATAATATAACATTTTGGTTCAAAGGAGAATGGTTATGTTTGAAGAAAGGAAAACACTGCATTCCAGCATAAGAACCCTATCCTATCTGTGAAACATGCTGGTGGTAGTATCATGGTTTGTGCCTGTTTTGCTGCATCTGGGCCAGGACAGCTTGCTATCATTGATGGAATAATGAATTCTGAATTATACCATCAAATTCTAAAGTAAAATGTCAGGACATCTGTCCATGAACTGAATCTCAATAGAAAGTGTGTCATGCCGCAAGACAATGACCCTAAGCACACAAGTCGTTCTACCAAAGAATGGCTAAAGAAGAATAAAGTTAATGTTTTAGGATTGCCAAGTCAAAGTCCTGACTTTAATTCAATAGAAATATTGTGGAAGGACCTGAAAAATATTCCTCCAAGCTGATGCGCAGGACTGATCAACAGATACCAGAAATGTAATATTGGATCATTTTCCTCAAGCAATAAATGACCAAGTATAACATTTTTTTGTCTCATTTCTGTAATAGAGTTCTCTTTATCTACTTTTAGGACTAAAGGGTTCACAAACTTTCAAGCACCACTGTGTGTGTATGTGTGTATATATATATATATATATATATATATATATATATATATATATATATATATATATATATATATATATATATATATATGTGTGTGTATGTATGTATGTATATATATATATTAACGCTCAGATCAAATTGCATCTGATATCGTAATTGAAATACCCAATAGTTTAATCACATATTACATTTTTGGTACACATCATGCAGCCCTACTAAATAGTATGACAAAACTGTACACCTCTACAGATATTAATACTCTTTTTTGTGATGCTGGATCTTGTAATCACACTGTTTAATGTTATAGCCCTTGGAGACACTAACACATACAGTATCTCACAAAAGTGACTACACCCCTCACATTTTTGTAAATATTTGATTATATCTTTCATGTGACAACACTGAAGAAATGACACTTTGCTACAATGTAAAGTAGTGAGTGTACAGCTTTTGTAACAGTGTAAATTTGCTGTCCCCTCAAAATAACTCAACACACAGCCATTAATGTCTAAACTGCTGGCAACAAAATTGAGTACACCCCTAAGTGAAAATGTCCAAATTGGGCCCAATTAGCCATTTTCCCTCCCCGGTGTCATGTGAGTTGTTAGTGTTACAGGGGCTCAGGTGTGACTGGGGAGCAAGTGTGTTAAATTTGGTGTCATCGCTCTCACACTCCCTCATACTGGTCACTGGAAATTCAACATGGCACCTCATGGCAAAGAACTCTCTGAGGATCTGTAAAAAAAAAAAAAAAAAAAAAAAAAAAGTTTATCTACATAAAGATGGCCTAGGCTATAAGAAGATTGCCAAGACCCTGACACTGAGCTGCAGTACGGTGGCCAAGACCATACAGCGGTTTAACAGGACAGGTTCCACTTAGAACAGGCCTCGCCATGGTCGACCAAAGAAGTTGAGTACACTTGCTCAGCGTCATATCCAGAGGTTGTCTTTGGGAAATAGACGTATGAGTGCTGCCAGTATTGCTGCAAAGTTTGAAGGGGTGGGGGGTCAGCCTGTCAGTGCTCAGACCATACGCTGCATACTGCATCAAATTGGTCTGCATGGCTGTAGTCCCAGAAGGAAGCCTCTTCTAAAGATGATGCACAAGAAAGCCCGCAAACAGTTTGCTGAAGACAAGCAGACTAAGGACATGGATTAATGGAACCATGTCCTGTGGTCGGATGCGACCAAGATAAACTTATTTGGTTCAAATGGTGTCAAGCGTGTGTGGCGGCAACCAGGTGAGGAGTACAAAGGCAAGTGTGTCTTGCCTACAGTCAAGCATGGTGGTGGGAGTGTCATGGTCTGGGGCTGCATGAGTCCTGCCGGCACTGGGGAGCTACAGTTCATTGAGGGAACCATGAATGCCAACATGTACTGTGACATACTGAAGCAGAGCATAATCCCCTCCCTTTGGAGACTGGGCCACAGGGCAGTATTCCAGCATGATAACGACTTTTGCTTTGCTAAAGAAGCTGAGGGTGAAGGTGATGGACTGGCCAAGCATGTCTCCAGACCTAAACCCTACTGAGCATCTGTGGGGCATCCTCAAATGGAAGGTGGAGAAGCACAAGGTCTATAACATCCACCAGCTCTGTGATATCGTCATGGAGGAGTGGAAGAGGACTCCAGTGGCAACTTGTGAAGCTCTGGTGAACTCCATGCCCAAGAGGGTTAAGGCAGTGCTGGAAAATAATGGTGGCCACACAAAATATTGACACTTTGGGCCCAATTTGGACATTTTCACTTAGGTGTGTACTCAATTTTGTGGTCAGTGGTTTAGACATTAATGGCTGTGTGTTGAGTTATTTTTAGGGGACAGCAAATTTTCACTGTTACACAAGCTGTACACTCACTACTTTACATTGTAGCAAAGTGTCATTTCTTAGTGTTGTCACATGAAAAGATATAATCAAATATTTAAAAAATGAGAGAGGTGTACTCACTTTTGTGAGATACTGTAAGTACTGCACATGTACACACAAACACAAATACCTTAATCACAGAAAATCCTCTATAACCCAGACAGTGCACAACATAGCTGCAGGTGAAATAAGGCCATGCCCCTATAAATAAGCACAATAGTATAAAAATGCATTGCAGGAGTTTCCCAGTAAAAAAAAAAAAAAGGCCATTCTCTTTGTTCGGCTCTGAAGCGAGAGCAAGCCATCTGATCGCTGCTGCTCTCCTCTGTGTTGACAGCCAACTGCTCCCTTGAGTTGCCCTACAACAGTACTAAGCGATGTTCAGTTTAAACACACATGGTTTTAAAAAAGATGAGAAGCAGAGGGAGAACAATGATGTAAAACCAACGCAGCAGTGTGAATGCCACACACACACACACACACACACACACACACACACACACAAACACACGCTCACTCACAGAGCTGCTGCTTAGAGAGTACAGCATGCCCCAAATCCATGTGCCAAACAGAATGCTATTTCTCCTATGAGCAACTGTTCTTGGGCTAAAGCAGGGCTGGTTTTACCTGTTTCTCTTTTCAATTGAAAGCAGCTTTTTTGTTTTCCAGACCTCATCCTGCTGTGCTTTGTAGAAAATTAAATCCCATGTTCCACCAGCCAAAAGACACTGACGCTACCATTTACAATCAGAACGCTGTCCACCAATCAAAAGGCACCTCCGCTTGCACTCGTCCCCTCTGTCTCTCTCTCTCTCTGGCTGTTTTCAAATCTGCTTTGAGATGTTGCTTTCATCAGCTTACATGTGTGCCTGCGTGCATTTCAGAATCAATCACTACAATTTACTTACAGACCGAGGAAAGGGAGAGAAGGCATCGGGAATTACAAAAGAGTGACAAAAATACAGCATGAATGAGAATGTGAACAATCTCAAGGACTGCTTGAGATACTTAAGAGCATAATTTAACCAAAATTAAAATTATATATATATATAGAGAAAAATTCTAGTATAATTGTCCTGAAAAGTTTCACTCAAAGGCTCCTGTTTGTCAGAACAGATTTACACTGCTGTTTTACATGATGGTGATAACTGTGGCAGAAAATGTGCCTCTCTATTAGAATGGAGGCAGCATTACTATTTCCATCATCACACTATCATGTGTAATGTTTCATGAGCATGCTTGTTTGCATTTCTTCAGTGTGTCAATTCATACTCCAGCAGGTCACAGATCAGTCAATAATAATGAGAAGAAGTGCAAATTGGATACAAATCTGAGGTGAGTTAAATGTGTATTTGCATATGCAGATCACTTTCAAGAGGCTCTTATTCACTCCCTTTCTTTGTATCTTGTGTTGCATCTTGGCTTCCAAACACTCCCCCACACCCATCCCCACCTTCTCTACTGTGTGTTTGTGGAAGCGCAGCCTCCTCAAATCCACACCACATGCGGTGCCTTCTGGGATCATTTAGGTGTTCATTACTTTCATCTGTCTGTGAGGCGGTCTTTCTGAACTTCTTTCTTCCCCCGTCTTGATCTCTGAATTCTTTTTTAACTCTCTCTCGTCTGCCAGTGTTTACAAGTATTATGGTCTAAGCAGCCTTTTGTCTCGTTTTGCGAGGGATCAAAATCCCCTTAATAACACAGTAACGGAGCCAGCAAGTGATCTAATTTGAGCTTTGTGACTACTACTCGTTTGGACAGAAATGGAAAGCAGTCAAAGTTAAGACGCAGTGTAAGCATAGCAAAACGTTTTATATAAATACTAGGACAATTAAATTTAAATGAATTTTTACAAAATTAATAGTTTTTTTTTTTTTTTTGCTGTTAATGCAATTTCCTGGCTCTTTAAACCGCCATTACCGAGCTACCTGATTGCATGATTGAATGATGGCGTAAACTGCCACTGGTCTTTTTAATGGAAACTACTGGATGTCAGTGAGTAGCCATAATTACCACAGAGTTACAGCATATTACACTGATGAAAAAAGCTCTGAGAATAATGAAGACAGAAAAGTGGCACTATGCTGAAACGAGCACCTAGCAATTTATGGCTGTAGCAAAGCAGTCTCATTTTATCTCTATTTCTCTACGGAAAAACTCACCTAACGATGAATTAACTGAATGCAGAAAAATGGTGTATGTTCCTTAGTGTCAAATTTGAGCAAATTAGAACAAACAAACCTATATTCTTTGGGGTTCCATCCATCCATTTTCCATACCGCTTATCCTGCATAGCCTGGAGCCTATCCCAAGGAACTCAGGGCATAATGCGGGGGTCACCCTGTTCAGGGTGCCAACCCATCATAGGGCACAATCACACACACACATATATTCACATAATACGGACAATTTGGAAATGCCAATCAACCTACAATGCCGGTCTCTGGACTTGGGAAGGAAACCAGATTACTTGGAGGAAACCCCCAAAGCATGCGGAGAACATGCAAGGTCCTCACACACAGGGCAGAGGCGGGATTCGAACCCCCAACGCTGGAGCTGTGAGGAATACGTGCTAACCACTTAACTGCACAAAATACCATAACTAAGCTAGTAATTCAGCCCTAGTAAATGTTCCCTTGCAGCAACAAGCTGTCAAACTTCAGCTTTTACTTCAGGTTTTCTTTGGTCAAAATGATGCATATTCAATGCAAATGAGTGTACATGATTTACATAGGGCTTACCCAATGCTAAGAAAACCTGAGTGCAAAGAAACACCGACTGTGACAACACACAATCACACACACACACACACACACACACACACACACACACGCATACACACACACACATTAAAACACACACACACATAGACCCACTAACAATTTCTGAGGGTAAGCCTGATTTGGGTGTGTCAGTTTTGTGTTTGTTCAAGTGCAAACTGGCGTGCTCCCTACGCAAAGTGGAAAAGCTCACCACCAAGGAGCCGCAGCTAAGCGCTGCTAGAGATGACAGGCGGCGAGGTATTTTTTTCTTTGTTTCTCCTGCTGTCTGAGGCTGAGGCTACAACACCTGCAGCCCAATTTCCACTACTGCTATCATAACAAATTTAATCACAGAATAATTACAGCGAACCCACATTTAATATTCACGCCATTTAGATTTGCCATTTAGGTGCAGGGCCCAGAGACGAAAAGAAGAGTGATTCTTTTACACACAACAATTATATTGTGCATTCTAGAGACATGCGTAAAGCATTGGGATAATTACCATAAAATGCATTAGAATAAAAGTCATGAGTCTCAGTAATCCCATTCCAAAGTACTCCTGACTATGTAATTTTAAACTGATAGATTTTTTTTTTCCTTTTCAATAAACTTACTAAAAATGGACTAGGAAAATGTTTACACTTTTTCCCTCATAAAGAATGCAAAGATCTATTCCTTAATTCCTACATCTATGAATGTGTTCTCACTTGCCAAACTTGTTGAAATATATCCAAATGATCCAGGCTTCGTTCACCATAACATTAGCTAAATTAGCTACAGGGCAAGCTTATTACTCCAGCTCTGTGGCTAAAATGTTTCTGGTTATGTTACTACATCAACACCTAATAATTTGCACATTGGAAATTAATAATTGAACACCCAAATAACTTTTTAAAAAAGTGCTGGAATAGTATCTGTTTAAAAAAAAAAAAAAAAAGACTAATAATGCTAATTCAAAATTATTATAAAAATTGAGATTGGAATTAAAACATAAAAGATGTTTTAACATCCTACAGAGCTAAAATGTCAAATATATCATGTTCCAAACAATGTGCACAATAATAGCTGGAACTCAAATACACATCTGCACTGGGTTAAATTAATGACTTCTTAAATGCCTCCTGCGCAAGGGATAGGGCTGAGCTACGATTACCTATCTGAAGCTGAAAAGCTGCCTCTGTCTGTGTGTGTGTGTGTGTGTGTGTGTGTGTGTGTGTGTGTGTGTGTGTGTGTGTGTGTGTGCGTGTGTGCGTGCGCGCATGCGCATGTGGTTGAGCGGAATCATGGGGCAAGGTTTCCTGAAAAACCACACATTCACAAGACTAGAGCATTCTAACCTACACACACACACACACACACACACACGCACACACACAGAACAGTAGAGATCTTTCTCAAGCCAGTTAACAGGGCCTTCTTTCTTGTCTGTGTCTTTCTTCTTTCACCAGACAGGCAAAGTCAGCAGAAGAAAGCGAGAGAGAGAGAGAGAGAGAGAGAGAGAGAGAGAGAGAGAGAGAGAGAGAGAAGATCTCAGGTGTTGTACAACAGGATCTGAAATCAAATACGATCAGAAAGACCACTCTGCAGCTTAACATGTAATTTCAGGGATCACTCACTACAAGGGCATGGCATTCTCCCGAATACAAGCTGTTCATTGGTTACACTGTTTTTCTTTCTTTCATTCTTTTTTTAACTTTATGCTGTGTAAACCATCACTTATATCCATGTCCAATTCGTTAGTATATAGAGATGTTTTATTTAACCTATTTGAAACGTATCCAATTAACTCACAGACATGATCAATTGCAGAAATCCAGAAACATGAGACTTTTAATTTTTCCCTGAAGAAAAAAAAAAGTGCTCCTCACAAACAAGCCATTTGTAAACCATGGTTCCACTTCCAAAAAGCACTTAATCCTTTAATTAGAGCAAGATAATTATATGTAGGTTTGTTTCAGATAGATTTCATCAAGTAAAATTTTAGGCATGAGTAAGGGAGAGACTGTGTGAATAATAGGGAGCGTGAGAGAAGGAGAGCGAGAGAAATTAACTCCCTTTTAGCATCAACGCAAATGTCAACACAAGAGAAGTCCAATTTCACAGACAAAAGCAAGCAGAGAACATACAGGGCTCCCAGCAGTCGATCGCTAAAATTAAATTCTAATGACTTCTCCTTACAATTAATTAGATATAGACTATTATTCTTTGCAGCAAACTTAATGGGTTTTCCAGGGGCACATTGGCTAGTCCTGATAATGTTCAATAAAATATCAAGGGAGCCCCTGTTAAATTGTCAGCAGGGATAACTCATGAAACAGAGCTGGACTTGATACTGCCTCATGCTTAAGAAGCAGTAATTGCATATTTGCTTGGAAGGCTGCGCTGCACACCTTATGACAAACGTCAGCTGTGCATTAACATCCTCGACAAACAGACGCACACAGAAACCAGTGCAGTGCTCAAATAAATAATTATATCTAAGCGGAGTATGCGGACACACAATACATGTGCTATACAGCCAAATAGAGTGTGTGTGTGATTAATTATGTATGAGACATCTGTAAGAAACATAAGCAATGAATTGCACTCCTCTCACAAGCGAGCACTCATGCCTCTACATGGTATATTAAAGGCTGAGAGAGGGAAAGAGAGAGCGAGCAAGAGAGAAGTGAAGGACTAAAAGTGATTTGTTGATAGATGGGGAAACCAGAAAGAAAAAGGGCAAGAAGAAGCAAACAGTAATCTGGGCAAGGACAGAAATTTGAAGATGAGAGCGAAGCAGAGATTCAAAGGAGAGAAAGAGAGGTGGAGATCGTAGAAAAATTGAAGCAAACACAGAATGAGAAGGGATCAGGTATTGTGTGAGAAAACCTGCGAATCTGTGCAAGAAATAAAATACTGTGGAACAGAGAAGGAACATTGAAGATAGTGTACAGGGGAGGAAAACTTGGAAAACAGATAGATTTGCCTTGCTCAAGGAGAGAAGTATTTATGAATGCAAGAACAGTTGCTTGTTACATCGTGTCAAAGTTAGGGAATGATTAATAATGTATCAGGCAGCCATGGAAAACACATGAAACAACAGACCAAGAATTCTTTCTTTCTTTCTTTCTTTCTTTCTTTCCATTAAGTACAAAATAAAGAGCTGACTTCATCATGTATTTACCTCGTTTTCTTCCTCTCTGCTCTAATGGTGAGAAAACAATAACAACATGAACTGATTAATTCATGCGCATGGCTCAGAATATGAATTCCTTGTTAAGTCTGCAGAGCTAAAAAAGTATTTTACATTTTAAATGGTGGTATAAAAAGACAGTGAAAAAGAGAAGGAGTGAAATTGAAATGGGATGAGGTAGATAAGAAAGGAAGAGAAATTAGAAATGGGGTGGCAAGAAGGACAGAGAGAGAAATGGGGATTTCACGGCTGTGTCAGTGAATTGATCTAGACATACAAGTGCACAGGAATGTTAAATGTAACCTCTAGCCCACCTGTTCCCACTTAGCCTCAAGGAGCAATATAAAACACGACACCACTACTAACATTCCACCATTTTCAATCTCTCCAATCCCACCTCCTACCAACTGGCCTCAACTCCCTAAGCCCCCCCCCCCCCCCCCCCCCCATCCCCTCCCTTGGCCACACTTCTTTTTCTTATCTCACTTTCAGCGTCCCAGAAACCAGCTGGAATTTCTCAACCTGGCATTAAGAGGCGTTAGTGCCAGCCGCAAGCCCACTGCTGTGACAAAATAGCTGTAAACCATAGCCATATGTGATCCCATCCACTCCCCTCTCTCTCTCTCTCTCTCACTCACACACACACACACACACACACACACGGACACAGGTCACACACACTGACACCTCAGCTGCACTGTGAACACAACCTCAAAGGAGCACTACATATCCACAGCAAGGGTTCAGCACAGCAGGCTCAGACGTCGCTGACTAATCTAGGCCCCGATGCCATTTTTCCGATTTCATTTAATGTCATTATTAATTGAACGATTCAGAGAACAGACAGATAAAATGCATATAAATATATATATATATATATATATATATATATATATATATATATATATATATATATATATATATATATAACTAACATGATGCCATTACATTAGATCCTGAATATTTAAACAATCATTCCTACAAAGAAATGTGACTTAAAAAATGAAAGAAACATAACTACTGTTATAAGGTAATGAGTAAAAATAGGTTCTTACTTGCTTGTTGTACTTGTTGAGGGTTTGGCTGCTGTACTCAGAGCAGTGGTCAGATCCAATGGATATGTTATCCCCGGTGCCGACAAAGGTGTTGGCCGGTGGCAGATCCTGAACAGCCTGGTGCTTTTTCCCTGCTGTGGGTGACTGTGGATGAAGCTGAACTGTAGGTAGAGGTGAGCTGGACTTGTAGTGGCGGGCAAGGTCTGGGCTTCCAGGCCCACCATTAACAGAGCGATAACGCCCCATTCCAGGGCTGTCAGAGAGTTTCTCATTGACGCCATCATAGCGCTGTCCATTAGGCTTTGATGCTTCGACTGTGACAATACTGCTGTAGAGAGGCTGCTTAGACTTCCTTTTGTTCTTGTCTTTTTTGGGTTTCTTGTTCTTGTCATGCTGCTGTGGGGTAAAGAAGTCCTCATGGTCTTTTTTACCAGCCTCATACCCATTCTTGTTCTTGGGCCTGCAGTAGCGGGCCATGACCACAATGAGGATGATGAGGATGACAGTCATGATGCCAGACACCACTCCGATAGCAATGCTTAAACGCTGCTTGCCCAGGTCATAGTTGGGGTCTCCGGCAATGTCAGCATTAAGGGGTGTACCAAGGCTCTTGGCGATTTTAGCTTCGACTATGGTGGCATTGGAGACTGTTTCATTGACATAGATATGCACTAGTGTGGTGGTGCTCTGTGAAGGAACCCCACTGTCATTAACTTGTACTACAAGGCGGTGAAGGCCGTAGTGTTTCTGTTCTAGCTTACTAACTAATAAAATTACTCCAGTGGCAGCGTCAATCTCAAATAACCTGAAGGGATTGCCTCCTACTATGCTGTACCTAAGGTCAGCGTTGATGCCTGTGTCAGTATCGGTAGCTATGACTGTTCGGACAACTGTTTTCATACTGCTGGATGGAGGTAAAAGAGTATAGGAGCTGTTAAGGGGAAATGTGACTGTTGGTGGGTTATCATTTTCGTCCATGATAAAAAGTGAGACGGTGGCCGTGGCTGATCGGGATGGGTCCCCACCATCAATAGCTTTGACACGGAACGAGTAGGTGGTTTTCAGTTCACGGTCAAATGCTACAGTAGAAAATATGGTTCCTGTGTTGTTCTCAATGGAGAAAATTTCTTCCTCTTCCTCAATGTAGAGGCTCATCTCAGCATTATGTCCCTTGTCTGCATCCATTACTGTTACCATGCCTACGGGGCTGTTGGGTTGCAGGTTCTCCTTTATATAGAAAGTAAAAACATCCTGCATGAATTTCGGTTCATTGTCGTTCTTGTCTGCCACCAGTACCACCACTGTAGCTGAGCCCTGTAAAACAGGCATACCTTTGTCTTTGGCGATTACTTTGAACTCATAGCGCTCTGTTTGCTCTCTATCAAGTATTGTGTTAACACGAATGTCACCACTGTCTGGGTCAACAGAAAATATTCCATTCACAGAGGAGTCCAGTGAGTATGCGATTTCTGCATTTTTACCACTGTCTGCATCCAAGGCCACTACAGTCAGTACACGTTCACCAGGAGCATTGTTCTCTGGAAATGAGACCTCCATTGTGCTTTTGCTAAAGATAGGTGGATTGTCATTCATGTCGCCAACTTTCACGATTAATGAGTTATTTGCAGACAGACTGGGGCTGCCTGAATCCACAGCAACTATGACGACGTTATACTCCTGGACGGCTTCATAGTCAAGTGGTGCTGACGTGTGCAGGAAATATTTCTTTTTGTTCATTTCACCCTCTATCTCACTCGCAGGCTTTAGTTGGAAGGGCACATCACCAACCACGGTGCATGTCACGATACCATTCGGTCCCTTGTCACGATCAGACACTTGTACTAGTGCAATAGGTGTGTCTACCACTACGTCCTCTGCTACATTTGCCACACCATCTCTTAGGTAAATGCGTCCAATTTTTCTTATGTCGATATTTGGGACGTTGTCATTTTCATCTTTGATATTGATTATCATCGTTGCCTTGTCTGTCTTAGGAGGCTGACCACGGTCACGGGCCATGACCGTGAATCGCAGTTGACTTACTTCCTCACGATCAATCCTATGTAATACACTAAGCCAGCCTGTGCTCTCGTCTAACCGCAGCAGTTGCCGCACTGACTCAGTGGCTGCCCCGAAAACATATTCAATTTGGCCATTAACCCCAACATCAGCATCCATTGCCCTAAGCTGGAGGATGGGAGCGCCAGGGGAGCTGTTCTCAGGTAGGTCTGCTTCATACACGCTCTTCTCAAAACGCGGACTGTTGTCATTCACATCTGTAATCATCACTCTGAGGATGGCTTGAGAGGAGCGTGGAGGGTCGCCGCCATCCCTGACGCGCAGAGTCAGCTCATAAGAGTCGCGCTGCTCTCTATCCAGTGCGCCTTTAATAATCAGCTGCGGCTGTTTCTCTCCATCTGTAGTATCAGCGACCTGAAGTTCAAACACACTACTCCGACTCGCGCCGTCGGCAAATCTTCTTTTGCCCATATGAGAGTCGACATTAGTAGAGCCTCCAGAGCCTATCCGGCGCACAGAGCTTTCTCCGCTGTCCTGAATCAACTCGTACCTCTCTATCCCGTTTCTGCCGAAATCCCTGTCAGTGGCCGTGGGCAAGAGATAAAGCGTGCCGATTGGCCTATTTTCCTCCACGGACAGAGTGAGCACAGGCGACGGGAAAGACGGTGTGTTGTCGTTTATGTCCAAAATGATGACCTTGCCCTCGAACAGGTCTACCCAGCTCTGTGCGGGCCCGATCACGGACACCTCGAAGTCTATAAAGCACTCATTCTCGTCGAATATCATCTGACACTGCTGCAGCTTCTCGCGGTCAATGCGCCGCTCATTGGTGCTCAAATCGCCGGTGATGTTGTCGATCTTGAAGTACTCAGAGCCAGACTCAAGGGTGAAAGTCACATCCCCGGAGCCGGCGACGATGCCGAGGTCGGCAGCCACGTTCCCAACGCGCACATCGGCGGGACCTTCCTCAGCCAGGCGGTAGCGCAGCACTTGCTTGGCCGCAGGCTGAGTCAGCAGCTGCAGTAGCAGAAAGCAGTAGCACAAACAGTCCGTCGTGCCAGTAATCCTCATCGCGTCCTGTCTCTAATTAACGTTTTTGGGATTAAAAAATAAATAAATAAATAAATTAAAAAAAAAAAAAAGATATATATATATATATATATGTAAAGTTATTTTCATCAACAGTTTGCTGAAACAATAACGCGTTTTCCCTTTCCGTTGGTGCTGCCTCCAGTTTTCTCAGCGCGCCCGCTTCAACTACAGTAGATTTGCGGTGGAGAAGCGATCTCTCCTCCTTACCCCCAAATATATATTCTCTTCACTCTTTCTTTTTCTAACCATGAATGCCTCCAGTTATCTGAACCGTGTACAGTTCTGCACTTAAACGCATTCAAGACTCATAGTAGAATTCACAGACTGCAGAATTAAAATCGCCTGTAGTTTACTTTATAACAGGAAAAATACATCGGACATTTCAATCCATTCTAAGTCGGGATCAAAAAGGTTTTTTTTTTTTTTTTTTTTTTTTTTTTAAAACCCCGTCCTCATGAATCCGGCATATTTCCAATAAAATCGCCTGAACTTTACCGGTCCGTTTGCTTGCGCACGAGCTCACCCTCCGTTTCTGTCAGCGGCAGAGTTTTAAAAGCAGGCTCCGCAGTCTCGTGCGACGTTGAAACGGAGCAGGAAAAAATCCGAGAAACAAAGAGAAGTTGTAAATCCCGAAGGAGCTCACATAGAAGTGCGTGGCGGAGATCCTGACACCCGGACTGTTCCTCTGTCCCTCGTTCTCCGTCCGTCCGTGCGCGCGCTCCTGTGTGCGTGTGTGCGTTTGTGTGCGCGCGCGCGTGTGAGACTGTGTGTGAGCGCAGCCCGTGTATCTGCGGCACTCCGAGAGGCGCTCGCGCATGATATTGCAGCGTCCCTCTCTCTCCCTCTCTTTCTCTCTCTCACTCCACCCCTTCGCGTCTCTCTCCCAGCGGCTGAACTCAAGCACTTAGTTTAAATGAAAGTGTTAGTGCGGTGATGGCTTTGTGTCGTGGGTATGTGGGGTATGAGGGTATGCAGTCTTTAGCATTTTTTGAATCATAAAGTACATGCATATAAATATTACATCAGTGCGAGATCAGCCCGTTCTGTCACTGGATGTTGGGGTATAAGGGAAAAAATCTGAGACATTACATATTTTGCTTAAAGCATTAAGGTCTGCAATCTAGGTGCGTTTTCATGCGTATTCATTATTTCGGATATGTTTAATCATGAAGCCTCTTCTTGATTCTACGCTGTGCATCCTGTTCTCACCGCGTGCATGTTGCGCACCGCGTTATCCCGACTCAGCAAAACAATTTCGCGCATTCAATAAAATGCTCGTGCGTTCCGCGTTAGCTGGCCACAGACAATGCTCGTGAACTTTTTGATCGTGAACAGCATTTATTTCGTGCATGTTGTGTATGTTGTCCCCTGTGGCGGATTCCGTTTCGCTAACCCGCTCCGATCTATTCATTAACACATTAGTGCAGTAATGTTAACCATCCGTTCGTCTGATACTTGTAATGTAAATGTGCGCGCTAATTATTTGCGCGCACGCTCATTATTTCGCGTTTTCTTTTCTTAGTCGAAGACCGGGATGGGCACCACGGACAGCGCCGCTCGGTACTGACAAGAGAAAAAAAATGCAAGAAAATGCGTAGTGTGTGTGTGTGTGTGTGTGTGTGTGTGCGATCCCGTTAACACCCAGCGCTCTCCGTCGAATCTATCACTGCACAATGGCACAAATTATGGCAGCCAAGACTACACTGACATTATAATGCTTAATATCGCTGTAATAAACAACAAGTACACGTTCAGTGTGTGATCATTTCTAGAGACTATGAATGAGGATTCTCCTTAAAATTCAACGTGCGTACGAGTGAATAGGTTTCTCCACCTACCCCGAGGATATTCCGACCCCACAAGGGCTTTTTTACTGTGTATTTATTCATTTTTAACCGTGCATGATGACAAGATTAGGCTACAGTATACACTATATGTAGACTATCACATGTTTTGACTTATACTGCGTCCAAAATCGCATATATTAATCCACTAAACACTAAAGGATTTACCATATACTAATCTATAATGAAACTCTGTTGTGCTGCAGTATGCGGGTTTTATCCGGCGCCTGATAGGGGACCAGCGCCCTCTGTTGGCTAATTGCGTGTAATATTAAAGGCATTGTCATTTCCTTATATCTTAGGCCTTTTACCAGTCTTTTTTTGTGAGCAAATTTTCGGCTCATGCCATACTGTCAGGGGCCACTTTAATTCCCTGTTGTCCGCTTCAAAAAGGTAAAGGCACTAATTAGGAAATTAATGACATTTGTAATGAGTGTTTTCAGGAAAAAATGCGCAAGGGGTATCACTCTTGACATGATCAAGGGAAAAAAAAAAAAAAACGGCGGCGGGGGGGTCAATTTTTTAATCGTGACTGTTATTTTTGGATACTGCTCATGGGAGTTTTTTTATATTATGACTTCCAGTGAATGCATCGTGCCCTATAGAGTAGAAGCCATTGGCATGTGCACTACATACACTCAGGGAAAAAAAAGGATACTAAACTTTTAATCTTAAAAAAATAAATAAATAAAGTACATTAATTCATGACAGTAATTACCTTTTAGAGTAAAGCTTTAAAGATCCACTATATGTAAATAAAAGACAAATAGACAAATGGTGGACACATGAGCGTACCAATGAGATTGCATGGTTTAAAAGCCATGAGTGGCTTGAATGTGTTGCAGTGCGTAAAAGCCTTGGCCTACTTTACTACATAAAGTGTAAATGCCACTGCTTTGAGAACTACTTGAAGCATAAAAGCCACTGGCCACAGTACTATATAAACACACTGGATATGACATCAAAGGTCATTTGATCATAGCACATTACAGTATATAGCATCACTACATAGTTCACTCTACTGATCAGTAAATTCACCACTGGCAGTTCCACACATTATACTCTTTTAAAGACAATTCATGAACCTTAATAAATAGTTCACACATAAGCAAAAGGAAGATGGATGATATATGAACTTTAAAAGCTCACCACTCATGATCTACGTAGCACACTACATAACAAATGACCAAAGTTGAAGGAACACTGTCAACCATGTAAAATGTCAACCATGAAGGCACCATGACAGATCAAGTGAATAACATTCACAACATTATCTCATGACAGTGGCACCTGTCAAAGGGGTGGGATATATTAGGCAGCAAGTGAATAGTCAGTTCTCGAAGTTGATGTTGGAAGAGGGAAAAATGTGCAAGTGGATCTGAGCACCTTTGACAAGGGCCAAATTGTGGTGGCTAGATGACTGGGTCAGAGCATCTCCAAAGTGACAGGTCTTGTGGGGTGTTCCTGGTATGCAGTGGCTAGTAACTACCAAAAGTGGTCCAAGGAAGGACAGTGATGTGCTCATTGATGCGCATGTGGAGCGAAGGCTAGCCCATCTGGTCCACTCCAATAGAAGAGCTACTGTAGCACAAATTGCTCAAAATAATAATGCTGGCTATGATAGAAAGATGTCAGAACACACAGTGCATTGCAGCTTGTTGTATATGGGGTTGTGTAGCCACAGACTAACCCCCATCCACCACCAAAAGAACCTACAATGGGCACATAAGCATCAGAACTGGACTGTGGAGCAATGGTAGAAGGTGGCCTGGTCTGATGAATCACATTTTCTTTCACATCATGTGGAACGCCAGATGGGTGTGTGTCGCTTACCTGGGGAAGAGATAACAGCAGGAGGCACTATGGGAAGAAGGCAAGCTGACTGAGGTTCTGTGATGTTCTGCTGGGAAACCTTGGTTCCTGACATTCATTGTTTTAGACTAAGTACATCCCTTCATGGAAACTGTAATCCATAATGGCAGTGGTATCCTTCAGCAGGATAATGTGGCTTGCCACACTGCAAAAAAATGTTCAGGAATGGTGTAAGGAACATGACAAAGAATTCAAGGCATTGATTTGGCCTCCAAATTCCCCAGATCTAAATTAGATTGAGCATCTGTGGGATGTGCTGGATAAACAAGTCAGATCCATGGAGGAACCACCTCGCAATTTACAGGACTCAAAGGATCTGCTGCTAACATCTTAGTGCCAGATACCACAGCACACCTTCAGAGGTCCTGTGGAGTCCATGCCTGGGATGGGTCAGAGCTGTTTTGGTGGCACAAGGGCAACCTACACAATATTAGGCAGGTGGAATTTAATGTTATGGCTGACCGGTGTATATTGTTTACAAGGTTAATACAAACATGCTGATGTTGCAGAAATTACAACTTTGTTCATTTTCAAACAACATTTGTCAATAGAAATTACATAAGAGACATCAAATGTTCCTGGCTATTAATGAACAAAGTACATATTGAATAAAAGTATAATATACAGTGTAAGGACGTTTACTTCACACTAGAAACTGAAAGTTAAAAATTGAAACTACTTGATTTTTGAGCACAGTTCAGGCGGAGTTGTGACTCAGAGGCTCAGAGAGATAAAGTGATGCTGAGAAAGTACTGTTTCACCAGAATAACTTCCCTTAGATGCATTTCACTGCTGGGGTCCCAGCCAAAGGTGTCAAAGCAGCAACAAGGAACACTGCTGTTAATGATAAATGTGATGGAAGTCGCTCCGGAGTGGGAGCATCCAATGTTCCTAAACCTTGAGCTATTTTGGAGTGAAGCAATGTGAATAAGTTGTTTGGGACTGTGGGTGTCGCAGTCGATCAATTATGTTCCCGCATTGCAGACTCACCACATTCCTACGGGGGCAATCATTATTTCCATATCTACTCAACATGTTGGCATCACTCAACCTCCATAGTGGCAGCTGCTCCATTGATTTTCTTATTTTGCAAAAACGTTCTCACAGTATATAATCCATATCTGTTCGGGAGTCACTATAACAAAGACTAGGCCATTCTTGTTTTAATAGTCAGCAAAAAATTGCCTTTATCGTGTATAATAAATTGCGATTAATAAATAATATGTCCGTATTGGTTCAGAGATGGCTACTGGCAGATATGCCAATGTTACTATCAAAGACGGTCAAGGAGGATGCGAAAACTGGCTGAAAGTAAACATAATATTTAATCATAAACAGAACATAAAACACAACAGAAATACACAAACATAACGTACATGTGAGTCTCTCCCACTGGCGCTTACAGCCACTGCTTTATCGCTTTCTCCCACTAATTAGACAACTCATTGCTAGTCATGCGTCCTCACAGCCTGGCCCCTCCCTCCTCCTTGTCACAGCTGCATTTAGTTATTCAGTTATATATTTTATTTACATATAAATCACTATTTGTAAGTTCAGGCCAGTAGCTAGTCTGAGGCTACCTAGATCCAATGTTTCCTCAACCTCAGCTACATCACCCAAGAAATATGTGCTGAACTTTTAGTCCCTCTTGCACAATTAGTATTGTTTTTTATTGTACCTGCTCGCTATAGATTTTCTTATTCTAGTTGGTTTAAATGGTTTACATTTAAATCACCATGACCCTGAGCAGGGTCATGAGGGTCATACTACTAAAAAAAAGCAATGAACACTTAATGCAGCACGCAGAAGCTCATGTTCACGTTAAAAAAATGGTCTTTCTTTGTACCACAAGCTTCTTATCTGACTGCTCACTTGTATGAATGTAAAAACCTTCCACTCCCCTTTTTTCATGTGATGCAACAAAACCTCTAGTGTCATCCAGATGTATGAAGTAAGTGAGCCCTAATTTCTCAAGATTATTGCTCAGTGTATAAATAGCTGCCTGCTATTAATCAGCTAGTGCTGCTCTATACTGTAGATTCTAGCTAGCAGCTATTCCTTGAAGTCAGCTAGAAGGCTATTAGTAAAAATTATTTTTCTGGGTATTGGTGAGTAAAATGCTGCTGTGTTCTCTGTCTACTTGGAAACTGCATGAACTCATTAGTTTTTGCTTATAGCCAGATTCTCACATATCTAGATCTAGAACCATACTATTATAGTAAATAAATATAGTAGACCAATGTCTGCTATTAAAACTGTCCATCTTAGTCACCTTAGCTTCATATTTAATAGTAGGTTTTAGTCATAGTAGGTTTTCAGATACTCTCCTATGATTCACATGGTATGCACTGGCATGCTGAATATGCTTGGGTCTTATATTTTATGATACTGAAACACTTTTTAATTGGTTAATTATTTTCTTATTATTATTCTTATCATTATTAGCAATCAATTAATAATTAATTAATTAATTAATTTTGCCTTAATTCTGGCAAACAGATTTAACCCCCTTACAGTGAGGGAAAAAAGTATTCGATCCCCTGATGATTTTGTACGTTTGCCCACTGACAAAGAAATGATCGGTCTATAATTTTAATGGTAGATTTATTTGAACAGTGAGAGACAGAATAACAACAAGAAAATCCAGAAAAATGCATGTCAAAAATGTTATAAATTGATTTGCATTTTAATGAGGGAAATAAGTATTTGACCCCTCTTAATCAGAAAGATTTCTGGCTCCCAGGTGTCTTTTATACAGGTAACGAGCTGAGATTAGGAGCACACTCTTAAAGGGAGTGCTCCTAATCTCAGCTTGTTACCTGTATAAAAGACACCTGTCCACAGAAGCAATCAATCAATCAGATTCCAAACTCTCCACCATGGCCAAGACCAAAGAGCTCTCCAAGGATGTCAGGGACAAGATTGTAGACCTACACAAGTCTGGAATGGGCTACAAAACCATTGCCAAGCAGCTTGGTGAGAAGGTGACAACAGTTGGTACGATTATTCGCAAATGGAAGAAACACAAAAGAACTGTCAATCTCCCTCGGCCTGGGGCTCCATGCAAGATCTCACCTCGTGGAGTTGCAATGATCATGACAACAGTGAGGAATCAGCCCAGAACTACACGGGAGGATCTTGTCAATGATCTCAAGGCAGCTGGGACCATAGTCACCAAGAAAACAATTGGTAACACACTACGCCGTGAAGGACTGAAATCCTGCAGCACCCGCAAGGTCCCCCTGCTCAAGAAAGCACATATACATACCCGTCTGAAGTTTGCCAATGAACATCTGAATGATTCAGAAGACAACTGGGTGAAAGTGTTGTGGTCAGATTAGACCAAAATGGAGCTCTTTGGCATCAACTCAACTCGCCGTGTTTGGAGGAGGAATGCTGCCTATGACCCCAAGAACACCATTCCCACCGTCAAACATGGAGGTAGAAACATTATGCTTTGGGGGTGTTTTTCTGCTAAAGGGACAGGACAACTTCACCGCATCAAAGGGACGATGGACGGGGCCATGTACCGTCAAATCTTGGGTGAGAACCTCCTTCCCTCAACCAGGGCATTGAAAATGGGTCGTGGATGGGTATTCCAGCATGACAATGACCCAAAACATGGCCAAGGCAACAAAGGAGTGGCTCAAGAAGAAGCACATTAAGGTCCTGGAGTGGCCTAGCCAGTCTCCAGCCCTTAATCCCATAGAAAATCTATGGAGGGAGCTGAAGGTTCTAGTTGCCAAACGTCAGCCTCGGAACCTTAATGACTTGGAGAAGATCTGCAAAGAGGAGTGGGACAAAATCCCTCCTGAGATGTATGCAAACCTGGTGGCCAACTACAAGAAACGTCTGACCTCTGTGATTGCCAACAAGGGTTTTGCCACCAAGTACTAAGTCATGTTTTGCAGAGGGGTCAAATACTTATTTCCCTCATTCAAATTCAAATCGATTTATAACATTTTTGACATGCGTTTTTCTGGATTTTCTTGTTGTTATTCTGTCTCTCACTGTTCAAATAAATCTACCATTAAAATTATAGACTGATCATTTCTTTGTCAATGGGCAAACGTACAAAATCAGCAGGGGATCAAATACTTTTTTCCCTCACTGTAAATACCCAGGATGTATACTTTACATACCTGTTTACTGAATGGTTCATATTGAATACTAAATAATATGTTCTGCAATAAATAATTAAAAAATAATAATAAAAAAGACAAGGTGGGACTTTTATAAAGCTTTGGCTGGCCAGTAGAAAATATTTGTCTCACCTGGATATTTATTTCTTGTTTTACTATTTTAAATCTTTAAATCTATTTGAACTCTTTTACATTTCCTCTCCTCATCTCTTCTCTCCTTTCCAGTGCAGGCAGTTTTCCACTATTCTCAGCATGCTCACATAGTCAGTTCAATGTGAGACAGCACCAGGATGCCCACTAAAGCTAGTGCTGTTGGTAATGAGCAAGTCCTGCCGATGTATCAGTGATCTGCTCACGGACATTGAGTAGGATAGAGGAAAACCTTCAGTGTCAAGTGAGTAACTTTTTTTTAAGTCTCAAGCATAAAACACATGCATGATTTGTTTTAACAGCTTATAATGACACAGAGTGGTTAATAGACAGATTATGTAGCGAATATGTAGTGATCTGTTTACTCAGCACTTATGCTGCATTGTTCACATATGCATAAGTGCAATACACATATATACATCATGTACTATATATTGTAATTTGCATTATGCATGCCTTTGATTCAACGGGCTTATAGAGAGTTTCACAATATAAGCATAACTAATGGATGTACTTTGACTAATCTGTTTTATACATTAATATTTAGGAATATGCACAAATATGGTAATGTAGCACAATGTACCAAATGTAGACATAATAATTTTAAGTGTTACTAATAATTTTGCAACACTTCAGCAGAAATGGAAATATAAGGATATCATGGACTTTGTGTCCCCCATGCTGCCACTGCTATTTATATCCTATGCTGTTCTCTTTATTTTTCCCATAGCCTCCATTCAATCCTAGCACAGAAGGTGAAGAAACCCGTGCTTGCGACACACACGTGTACATAAAACCTTTTGGAATATACATATACAGTATCTCACAAAAGTGAGTACACCCCTTACATTTTTGTAAATAATTGATTATATCTTTTCATGTAACCACACTGAAGAAATGACACTTTTCTACATGTAAAGTAGTGAGTGTACAGCTTGTGTAACAGTGTAAATTTGCTGTCCCCTCAAAATAACTCAACCCACAACTATTAATGTCTAAACCGCTGACAACAAAAGTGAGTACACCCCTAAGTGAAAATGTCCAAATTGGGCCCACTTAGCCATTTTCCCTCCACGGTGTCATGTGAGTTGTTAGTGTTACAAGGTCTCAGGCATGAATGGGGAGCAGGTGTGTTAAATTTGGTGTCACCGCTCTCACACTCCCTCATACTGGTCACTGGAAGTTCAACATGGCACCTCATAGCAAAGAACTCTCTGAGGATCTGAAAAAAAAAAAACTGTTGCTCTACATAAAGATGGCCTAGGCTATAAGAAGATTGCCAAGACCCTGACACTGAGCTGCAGCACGGTGGCCAAGACCATACAGCGGTTTAACAGGACAGGTTCCACTCAGAACAGGCCTCGCCATGGTCAACCAAAGAAGTTGAGTGCACGTACTCAGCGTCATATCCAGAGGTTGTCTTTGGGAAATAGACGTATGAGTGCTGCCAGCATTGCTGCAGAGGTTGAAGGGGTGGAGGGGTCGCCTGTCTGTGCTCAGACATACGCCGCACACTGCATCAAATTGGTCTGCATGGCTGTCATCCCAGAAGGAAGCCTCTTCTAAAAATGATGCACAAGAAAGCCTGCAAACAGTTTGCTAAAGACAAGCAGACTAGGGACATGGATTACTGAAACCATGTCCTGTGGTATGATGAGACCAAGATAAACTTATTTGGTTCAAATGGTGTCAAGCGTGTGTGGCGGCAACCAGGTGAGGAGTACAAAGACAAGTGTGTCTTGCCTACAGTCAAGCATGGTGGTGGGAGTGTCATGGTCTGGGGCTGCATGAGTGCTGTCGGCACTGCGGAGCTACAGTTCATTGAGGGAACCATGAATGCCAACATGAAACAGAGCATGATCCCCTCCCTTCGGAGACTGGGTCGCAGGGCAGTATTCCAGCATGATAACGAGCCCAAACACACCTCCAAGACGACCACCGCCTTGCTAAAGAAGCTGAGGGTGAAGGTAATGGACTGGCCAAGCATGTCTCCAGACCTAAACCCTACTGATCATCTGTGGGGCATCCTCAAATGAAAGGTGGAGGAGCACATGGTCTCTAACATCCACCAGCTCCATGATGTCTTCATGGAGAAGTGGAAGAGGACTCCAGTGGCAACCTGTGAAGCTCTGGTGCCCAAGAGAGTTAAGGCAGTGCTGGAAAATAATGGTGGCCACACAACATATTGACACTTTGGGCCCAATTTGGATATTTTCACTTAGGGGTGTAATCACTTTTGTTGCCAGCGGTTAAGACATTAATGGCTGTGTGTTGAGTTATTTTGAGGGGACAGCAAATTTACACTGTTATACAGGCTGTGCACTCACTACTTTACATTGTAGCAAAGTGTCATTTCTTCAGTGTTGTCACATTAAAAGATATAATCAATTATTTACAAAAATGTGAGGGGTGTACTGACTTTCGTGAGATACTGTAAATATGTGGTTTCATGTTGACTTACAGCCACGAGAGTCTTTCGAAAAATCTTGACATTTGAGTATCCTGGCACAGGCAAATGGTTTATTTCTTACCCAATCCCAGGGAACATGTCAGGATGTATAGTTTGAGTATACACACACAAAACCAGATAGTGTGAGTGCTCATATGGCTATTTAGTTCACCCTTCAATTCAAGATTCAGCATTTTATTTCCTTTCATTTTGTGGTTAAATCACATTTAAATAGTCACTGTTATTAAGTCACTATTTTGTTAACATAGTGAGAATATATACAAATTATAATGTACTTAGCAGCTCCCCCATAATGGCAGATCGTGCATCATATGCACCACACAGATGGAGTGGGGAGAAGGAGTGTGTGTGTCAGAGATCATCAGATCAGAGATGTATGTAAGTATTTGAGATGAAATTTAATTCTGTTGTAGCTGTTCCATATGGAGGCCGCTAAGACCAGTGTGCAATTTTATGACCCTCAGATCACTTCTTATGTTTCGTAAGCAGAATGGAAATATTATATTTTTAAAATCTTTTTTCACATATTAATCATTAAGCACTTTGTTTTGGTATTCAAATCCCAAACTTCAGATTTAAGCTCTATTCAAATTATTGTGCAGGATTTGTGCATGTAGGGTGGACTTGAAAAAAAAAAAAAAAAAAAGATTCCGTTACACATGATTCTGACCTTGGAATTCTAATTTTCTTGTGCGATATCAATGAGGAGCAGTATTAAGTATGGAACCACTGTACAATAGTTTGACATAACCACAGACTGACAAGCTGAAATGTACATTTTGAGCAATAAATACACTCAAAAAGGGTCCTTTAAAGCTATATTGTTCAAATAAAATGAATTTGCTGTGATTAATGTGATCATAACAATTAGGACTTTTCATGCAGCTATATATTGGCAATATACTAAACTCTTGCTTGGTGTTCTCATATAGTCTCTTTCTTTTATGTTACATTTATTATATTTAACCTCAAAGAAAGAAAATTATCTGCTTCTTCAGTCCATAATATCTTTCCCCCATTCTTCATGCTTAAAGGCACTACCAAAAAATACAAATCTCAGACATTTCTACTCAAGACCTCTGAGGGGTGAATTACACACATATACTTTTAATAATATGAATGGGGAGCCCAGATAATCAACTTAAGCAGCTGCATAAGATGGCTCTGAATATGAGTTTCTTTCCTCACATAAATATTAATATAGCCTTTGGATTTAAGTCAACAAATCTGATTACAGCACTTAATGACATTATTTACTTAATGAGTGGTTAGAAAGGAGTAACAGTGTATTCAGGTAGTCAGGTTAATATAGACACAGTATATTATATATTTAATAATAATATACAGTGCCCTCCACTAATATTGGCACCCTTGAAAAATATGAGCAAAGAAGGCTGTGAAAAATTGTCTTTATTGTTTAACCTTTTGATATTTTTTTCAAAAACTTCACAAAAATACTCTGCTCTCATGGATATCAAACAATTGCAAACAAAACACAGGTTTATCAAAAAATATCTTTGTTAAATATAGGTGTGCAACAATTATTGGCACCGTTTTAGTGAATACTATCTCCCTTGGCCAAGATATCAGCTCTGAGTCTTCTACTATAATGCCTGATGAGGTTGGAGAATACATGGCAAGGGATCTGAGACCATTCCTCCATACAGAATCTCTCCAGATCCTTCAAATTTCGAGGTTCACTCTGGTGGACTCTCCTCTTCAGTTCACCTTTACAGGTTTTCTATGGGTTTCAAGTCAGGGGACTGGGATGGCCATGGCAGGACCTTGATTTTGTGGTCAGTAAACCATTTTGGGTGTGATTTTGATGTATGATTTGGATCATTGTCCTGCTGGAACCATTATAAACAAATACATGTACTAAGTCCACAGCATATGTATATAGTGTCTCAAAACTGTGCATTTCATGGTACCTCCCCCATCCACCCCAATATCTATCTTGCATATCTTGTATATCTTGTTTATTTATCTTGTTTATTTATTTTGTTTATTTATCTGTGTATTTATCTGTTTATTCTTCTTGTTTATTGAATGTACATGTTTGCACGGAACAAAAAGGAGTGGCTCTTAATTTCATTGTACATATGTATAGTGACAGTAAAAGGCATTCATTCATTCATTCAGGAAGGTCCAACCACGGCCCATTTTAAGCTTTCTGGTGGAGGCAGTCAGGTTTTCATTTAATATCTGCTGATATTTGATAAAGTCCATGATGCCATGTATCCTAACAAAATGTCCCCCGGCAGAAAAAAACAGCCCCAAAACCATAAAGAGCTACATCCATATTTAACCGTGAGCGTGAGGTACTTTTCCATATGGCTACCTTTCTGTGTGCACCAAAACCACCTCTGGTGTTTATTGCCAAAAAGCACCTCTGGTGTTTATTGCCAAAAAGCTCTATTTTGGTTTCATCTGACCATAGATCCCGATCTCATTTGAAGTTCCAGTAGTGTCTGGCAAACTGAAGATGCTTGAGTTTCTTTTTGAATGAGTGTAGAGGCTTTTTTTAAAAAACCCTTTCAAAAAAACTTGTGGTGATGTACGTGATTTCAGATTCTAGTTTTGGAGAGGCTCTGACCCCAAGACGCAAATAACTTCAGCAGTTCTCCAGCTGTGATCCTTGGAGATTTTTTGCCACTTGAACCATCCTCTTCACAGTGCATTGAGACAGTATAGACACACGTCCAATTCCAATTCATAACATTTCCAGTTGAATGTGACTTCTTAATTAATGCCCTGATGGTGGAAATTTACATTTTCAATGCTTGTGCTAATTTCTTATAGCCACTTCCTATATATTCTTATAGGCACTTCCTATAGCCATTGTTATGAATGACTAGGGGAATTTGGCTTATGTGTTATACCCCATATTTAAACCCCTGTGAAACAGGAAGTCATGGCTGAACAATTTTCTGTTCCTAGACACCCAGGTGTATTAATATAACAATGGGAATATACTTCAAATATATTTTTCCTCACATGAATTCATAGGGTTGCCAATAAATGTTGCACACCTATATTTAACCTTTTTTTTTTTTTTTTTTGATAAACCTGTGTTGTGTTTGCAATTGTTTAATATCCATGAGAGCAGAATATTTTTGTGATTGTTTTTTTTTAACAAAAGATCAAAAGGTTAAACCATAAAGACAATTTTTCACAGCCTTTTTTCATATTTACCAAGGGTGTCAATATTAGTGGATGGCACTGTAAAAGCCCTTAGATTATTTTAAGTAAATCAGATCTCAATAAAAAGTTGTACAAATTTGATCCTATTTTTTGTTTTCTCTTTGTAGGCCTATAGATTTTTTGTCAGTGGAAAGCTATGAAAAACTTGGCAGCATCAGATGCCAAACCTGTTCACTTTAATAGTGATGTTTTAAAAAAAATTAAACACTACAAAAATAATGTGAGAAAAAAAAATGTGTGTGAGAGTGTTAGAAGAGAAAGAAGCAGTGAGAAAGTGAGCAATTAAGAATCAAAAGTAAAAAAAAAAAGTTTCTGTGCATTAAGAAGTGATAGAGGATCTGTAGTGTGTGTATGTGTGTGTGTGTGTGTGTGTGTGTGTGTGTGAGAGAGAGAGAGAGAGAGAGAGAGAGAGAGAGAGAGAGAGCGAGAGCGAGAGAGAGAGCGAGCGAGCATAGACATGTCTGGGTTACAGGCCAGAAGCATGGGCGGGGGGATTTTTCCCTCTTGCAGTTTGAAGCTGCTGTCAGAAACTGAGGAGGAAGTTGGAGGGATGTGAAGAGGAGTCAGGAATGGCCTGAAGGTGTTTCTACTCTCTGTCTCTTTCCTTCTCTCTCATACCACAGGTGTGAAACTTCAAACATTGCCCCTCTCCTTGCACGCCACTGCGCCCAGTTAAGACCAACCCTGTCAAAATGCACCCTCTAAACACTGAGAGGACACACACCTACACACACGCAAGCATACCTACACATGATCTAATAATGGTGTACAATACACTTTTTACATATGTGCACCACTATGATACATTTATATGCAAGAAATGCAAGAACATAACTATGAATATTTATTCTTTTCACAAAATAAGTCTATTACTAGCTGTCAGCTGTAATGGTGTATGATGCAGTGGTGCCAACATTGCTAACAAGCAAATCAAAGCAGAGACAAAAAAAAAAAAGGAATTTTACCACAACCACCTCTAGCGTATGTATGTGGATGAGATGGCATCTTTTCTTTTATTTTTTTTCCCCTCAATATTTGCACCAAGCTGAAGTAGGAAAACATTGATACAAAAGTCTGGTGTGGCGCTTGTCTATTAATAAGCAGCAACTCCATTCATTCATTCTTTCATTCATTCATCCATCCATCCATCAGTCAATCCATCCATTCATTTCTTCGTTCATTTGTTCATTTACACCAAACAAAGAGACTACAGTCTCACCTACTTGTTATCTATTGGCTCACAAGCCAGAGGCTCATGAATTCACAGGTCATATTTCACCTAGATAAAGCCAACATAAATAGAAGTAACCATTACAAGAGATACATAACCAAATATGCATCTTCCACATCCTGTGTCCTCTCCATTTCAGTTAAATAGCTTCACGCAAAAATGTATATGTTTGATTTAACTAACCAGAAAAGCATAATTTTCAGGTGCCTCCTGTATATTTGTAGCAAAGGGTCAAAATTTGCAAATGCTATGGTTAAAACGTATGTGTGTGAATGCGAAGATGCTTTATGACAAGCTATATTATGTACATATCTATCAATTTCTTTCATTACAACATAAAAACACTCCATTTCCACTCTTTTTCTGTCATAAAAGCGATTCTTAGTGTAAAATTGATTCATATTTCATAATTGGTTATCTTGACATTTTGGGAGCAGACACCTCATTTGTTTCTTTACCACGGTGCACCAACCAGTAATGAAGTTTGTTCTGCTCCGATTTCACCATTTCCGCCAAGGAACTGTGGGACGTTTGCACTAAATTACATGGGTGGCATTATTTTGTGCTGTTCATTAAAAATAAAACTTCCCCAGCACTGCTGAAATTGGTCTTTATGTGTCAGTGTAAAGCTAGCTTTAAGACCATCTGTTAGGGTATATATTGAGGGGTATAGAGCCATTGAACAAGCCAAAGCTTGTCCTCATCACTATGGGATGCACTGCAAAAGTGTTCTTTGTAGGACAATAAAAGGGCAGTGACCAGCGCTAGAGAAGATGGATGGATCAGGATGTACACTAGCACCTGATTCTATTGAAATACTTTCCTGTAAGGACATAAAGATAGTATAGGGGCATGGAATGATTCATTATCTACTGCAGTTGGAAAATAGCTTTCATTACACTCTGATCAAAAGTACAGTCTCTAATTATTCTCTATCATCATGTCACAACTCCACAATGACAACCGGACAATGAATGGTAAGGTCCATATTGAAATTTGGTCCTCAGTCATGAGGACTTGTATCACAGAATGGCTTTATTTTGTACTTTGTGATCACATGTGCCAAAGCAAAGCTTTAGATATGGAAATCAAATTTGTCATTAAATCCTTTAAATAACCCAGAATAAAAAATGCCTCAAATAAAAATAGTACTATGCTCTAACAACTGCATCTTATTATGCATGAATTTCCATTAAAAATCAGCACATTAGAGACACATCCATTGTTACCAGTGTTAATTATAAGACTAGCTATCCTTAACAGGGAAATGTGGAATTATGGGAAGATAATGATATATCTGACATGCTATGAGACTCAGACATTACCATTTGGAAAGGGTTCATAAATAGACAGGCCCATCTGCATCCAGCCTGCATTATTATTACTGAGTTGGAAAAACTAACTTTATTAAACACAAACTGGAGCTGAGAAACTTTCCAAACTTCCAGACAGGTTGAAACTCACAGTCATACCTGGAGAGAATAAAGCAATCTATGCATTTTATTTGTTTAACTAACATTTTATTAACCATGATGGTTCCCTTGAGAGTGGGTCACATTCATTAATATGTAACATGAGGAACTTGATTCGATACTTCTTCTCTGTGCATACATTTACAGCAGGTTTACATAAAACATTTTTGCTAATTAATGTCAAAGATTAATTCATTTCTGCGAATACATCATTTTACATTCAGTGCTGTATACTTTGGATCATGCAAATATTTGGAGAATTCATTAGGTTAATTATCTCTATCTGCTGTTATAGGAAACTATGGAGGAATGAAACATTACAGAGTGTGCTGTTAAAGGAAAATAATTAAAGACAGCATGGTGTGATGTTGTTGCCACTTCAAAGATGATTAGTTTTCTATAACAGCATGTTATGAAGTGTTTTGTCCCACAGCAATTTGGCAACAATTCCATTTTGTAATTTATTAAAGAATGACATGTTGTAATCATCTTGAATAGTTTATATTTACAATTAATTATGTGGAATGTGTGTGTGAAACAAGTTCCTGTTATCACATAGAGTCGTGTGAAAAAATAAGTACACCCCATGGAAATTGTTGGCTTTTTTGACATATTTGGTCAAGCAAACATTTGATCATCTTTGAAACAGTGCCTATTAATAAAATAGATATACTTGAACAAAACTACAAGGAAAAAAATGTTCAATCATTTATTAAACAGAAATATCAACAGATGTGATATTCTTCAGTGGAAAAAGTAAGTAGACCCTTGGCCTCAGAAGCTAGTATTGCCGTTTTTATTAGTAATAACTTCTTGTATGTGTTTTGCGTAATTGTCCACCAGTCTCTGACATGGGCTTGCTGGAATTTCTGACAACTCTTCGACTAATATTCTTTCAGTTACAAGATGTTTGAGGGTTTTCTTGCATGTACTGCCTATTTCAAATCCCCCCACAACATTTCAGTGGAACTCAAATCCAGGTTTTGACTAGGACATTCTTCTTTTTGAGCCATTCCTTGGTGTGCTTAGGATCATTATCCTGTTGAAAGGTCCACTTTCGGTTCAACATCAACTTTCAGACATATGGCCTCACATAATTTTCAAGCAGTCTTTGATATGATGCAAAATTTATAGTTGAATCAATGAATGCAAGCCGTCCAGACCCTGAGGCAGCAAAGCATCCCCAAACCATAACATTTCCACCACTGTGCTTCACAGTTGGTATGAGGAGCTTCTCGCGAAATGCTGTCTTTGGTCTGCACCAAAAATGTCTGCTGTTACTATGGCCAAACCACTGTATTTTTGATTCGTCTGTCCAGAGCACATTATTTCAAAAGGCCTGCTCTTTGCCCTTGGCATGCCTCCCATGCAGGCCAAATTTGTGCAATATCTTTCTGATTGTAGAATCATGCACTTTGACACCAACAGTTGCAAGACTTACTAGCAGATCCTGTGATGACATTTTGGGGATCTTGGATACTTCTTTTTGCATCACACGGTATGCTCTTGAGCTGAATTTGCTGGGACATCCAGTCCTGGATAAATTGGCAGTTTGCTTTACAGTGGAATGATGTATTTCAAAGAATGTGGAGATCTTTTTACTCTCTTGCCACAGCCTTTATTCTGAAGGCCTTATAGAGCTCTTTAGATGTTGGCATGATGACACCACACACCTCGATAGCAAAGGGAACACCAGACACTAGTGAGAGGTTTAAATAAGACAGGTTCCACCTGCACTCCCTAAGCAGGTTCTGATCATTGGCACCCAATCTTCAACACCTGATTCTAATTTTATGGATTTGAAGGTGTGATAAATGTAGGGATGTACTTACTTTTTCCATGTGACTGATCTGTTTTTTGTTCATTTAAATTGTGAAAATTACAGCTTTCATGTTATGTGTCATTAGCCAGAGAGTAACACCTCTATTAATAGACACTTCTTGAAAGAGGATCAAATGTTTTGCTTGTCCAAATATGTAAAAAAATAATAATAATAATAAAAAAAAATTATTACTTATATTTTCACATTACTGAAACTAATGGGTGATGCGATATCCAAAGGCAGAGCATGAAAATGGATCAACAGCCACCGCAAAGTCGGCAGGGGGGGCAAAGTCCAAGACCAAACAGAGGGGGGGCGACATTCTCCACAAAGCCAGCGGGGGGAGTGATGCAAGGAGGCAGAGCTATGTCTTTAGTGGAAAAATAAAGCAGAGCTTTGTCCGAAGTGAGGCAGGGACGTCCCATCCTCAAAAAATTTCTTGAGGGAGCGCATGGTGTCGAGCTACTCCTGATTGGCTTTGGCCCAACTGCCCTTCCACTGTTGCTCCCACATCAGGTGCACGTGATAGGAAACATGTGACATTCTGGGACTGATGGGTAATGTAGTTCAGCACCCCTTTGGTTTGCTATAAATGACATTTGTATTGGATTCAGTATAAATTGTTAAACAGTGCATTGTTGTTTTAAGGGTTAATTAAGATTTATAGAAAAAAGCTGTCTCTACAATGGCTACTGCTTAAAGACCCTATATTAAAAGCTGGTTAAGGAGCTATAACAAGGAACAAACATCTAGAATCAAGACTATGATTGGTTACAGTGGGTCAAAAAAAATTAATGAGTGTTAAACTACAATATGTTGAACTTTTCACACTTTCCCTGCCCTCTGTTACGATTCCTTGGCAGAGACAAACGCGGACTGGCAATCTGGATTACATGGAGCAGACGACAGATGGAACACGGAACGAAATAAAGGTCAGAATAATCAGGCAATCGGGTTATACGGGGCGTAGGCAGAAGCGTAATCTAAAGACAAGTGAATATCGATACCAGGTAAACGTATATGAAATTAAGGCTTGGTGCATGAACAGAGACGAGGCTGCTGAGCGTTTACTTCGCAAGCAGCTGACGTTAACGAGGCCCTTTTATAACTTTTGATGTTGTGCAGGTGTTCGTAATCAGAACTCCGGTGAACTCGAGTGCTGGAAGTGTAGTCCTCGTCCGCCATGTCCATGGGCGGCACTACACGCTGGGAACTGCTGCCGCGAGTTCGCCGTGGCGTAACACCCACATTGTATCATCAGTGGTAACTTCATCTCCTGTATGTGATAATCATCAGTTCTTTTTGAAAATTAACTCCTGGCCACTTTAATGACAGAGTTTGTCAGACTGTTTTTTAATCTATAGTTTAGAGATAAACATTTGCTCACTTGTAGATTGCAATGATTTTATTTTTTTAAGCCACTGGCTGACTAATTACTTGCCACGTTTGTTTCTGAACCAACACCAAAGAGCAAGAAATAATAGACAACATGATTCCTGAGGCCTCATCTTCCACTTCTTTCCATCAAAGCAATAGGGCTGTAATCCTGCCTTAAACACCAAATCCGCTGTATACTGACATAATGCCCTTTAAGCTGACTAATTCCTTCTCTCTCTCTCTCTCTCTCTCTCTCTCTCTCTCTCTCTCTCTCTCTCTCTCTCTCTCTCTCTCACACACACACACACACCCACACACACACACACACACACACACACACACACACACACACACACACATCTTAATACACACTCTTGCTTTCTGTCATTTTCTACCTTCATGACAAAAACAACAATAACAATGTGAATGCAGTCATTAATGTGAGCAGTTGCTAGGGAACCTTTTGAAGGTGGCGAATGGGTTTCATTAAGGAACTAGGCACTGTTGATTCCACTGAGCATTCTGCGTCTACATGAGAACATAAGCAAGAAAATAACAAATAGCTTAACTGTCAAACATGTTTGAGATGCATGTGCACATGCATCAACACAGGTCAGTTATCAGCACAACAACTTGTCCGTATGCTGACAAATGCTGACAGAAGACTATTAAAGCAAATACAGTGCATTTCAAAAATATTTAGCACATGTAAAATAAAAAAATCTGTGAAACAAATATGCTTACACCATAAGTAAATAATTATATACATATAATATTAACTATGAAGAGCAGTAAATAGTAATAAACTATACCGAGAGCACACTCTGCCTTTAAAACCACATCACTTCTCTCAGGTGCATTTTTATAAGAATTCACCTGGTAGCTTGTTCCAAGTATTTTCCTTTCTTGAACAGTATGCTAAACTTGTTAATTCATGCTACAGAACATGATTTGTAAACAAAATTTGTAAATAAGATGAATTGTATAGGCTTTGTTAAGCACATTAAATTGTTAGTAGTATTTTTAAAATAAACACACTATACAGATTTGGATGAACAGTGTAAGCTCCATGTAAAAAAATGGAGAGTCTTTTTAATATATGCAAGAGAGTACATGTGACCTCCCTGATTCAGGTCATGGTTTCCATGGAGTTTTTATTTTGGTTTTGTTCCTGTCTCCACCCTTGCCCAGTCATTGGCTAATTCCTTTATTGTGTGTAGCTTTGTCACACCCAAATCCACCACCAATCCAGGAGACACCACAAATCCACAGTCTAATCAAGTCCGGACATTAGTTCATTCCAATTTACCTGTTAATCTTCATTCGCTTCCATGTATTTATACCAGCTCATCTTCTGGTTGTACCAGGTAAATTAACATTTCTGAAAATTGTTATTTGTTAATTATTCTTGTTTGTTTGTTTGTTTCTGCCCTTCATTTTGAGTTTTCATTGCCCTGCATTGTCATTTAACCCCTGATTTGGTCTGCTGATTTGAACTATTAATAAATGCCTTGCTCTTACAACCTTCCCCTTCCCCCCTACATTAGTTTAATATAAATTATGTATTACAGTTGAGTACTTTCTTCTCCATATTTCTTCTCAATATTTCTTCTCTTAGTTCCATAGGGTTTTTGACCCATGCTTGATGTTCTGCTTTATGATTAAGGATTATACATTGTGTTGTGTTTCTTCCCTGACTCCAGTGTTTGATTCCCATTCTGGGCTTTGCTGTGCCCTTAATAAGAACACATGAATACACTTGAATGTATTACATCATCTTCCATATGTTTAAACTCAAAATGCTCAAAATGGTATGATAAGATGATTGAAGACTTTGAAGTGGATGATAGCCTGCACACAGTACTATCATGACCTAGTTAATGTTTACAGTCAATCTTATACAAATTTTACACTACTATACAGCTTCCACTGAAGTGTAATTTCAACACTCAATTTTGAAAATTTATGGACAGAAAGTTACAACCAATGTAGATTATGACCCTTCACTTAGACGTAAGCTATGTTGGTGCAACCAGCTACAAACAAGGATAAAGTCACAATAAACATAACAATTGATCTCTGTGGCATATGTTTCAGAACATGTACTGTATGGCCAAAAGTTTGTGGACACCAGACCATAAAACTCATATAAGCTTGTTGAACCTCCCATCCCCTTTTGCTGTTATAATAACATCCACTTCTCTGACAAAGCCTTTTACTTGATTTATTAGCATGGCTGTGGGGATTTGTGCTCATTCAGCCACAAGAGCATTAGTGAGGTCAGGTACTGATGAAGGGCGAGAAGGCTTGGTGCACATTTGGTGTTCCAATTCATTCCAAAAGTGTTCAGTGAAGATGAGGTCAGGGTTTTGTGCAGGATACTCAAGATCTTCAACACCAACCTTAGCAAACCATGTCTTTTTTTAACCTTGCTTTGAGCACAGGGACATTCCATGCTGGAACATGTTTTGGCCTCTTAGTTTCAGTGAAGGGAAATTGTGATACTACACTACAGGATACACATGTAGCATTGCAGGAATAATTTGGGAAGGTAAACAGGCAAACTCTCTAAAGGATGCCATTGGTAAAAATGAAAAGGATGCCAAAATATGGCACTAGAGATTTGGAGAAAAAGAGACAGAAAAATAAGAAAATAAGGAAAAATTGACTATGCCACCCTGGTGAATATACTAGGGAAATACCCAATGGACACACAGGTTCGACTTCTCAAAGAGGGACCATGAGACATATCATTAAAAAATATGTCTTTACTAGAGCAACAATAAATAGTTTCAGATAACAATATTTTATGACTGAGATAAAATGCAGAACTTCATGTCAATTACACTCAAGGACAATCAGCATGCTCACAATTTGCTACTTCCAAAGCAGACACCAACCAAAAAACACTTTAAACAAGGTTTACCAGCAGCAGAGTGGGCTTGGGTTTTCCCCCGAAATTATGCATCACCCACCAGTTCACAGTATCACACCCACACGCAGCTGCATTCAGAAATCACTACAACAGTTTTCACACAGTGAGCTGTATAAACAGAGCCATCACCACAAAAGACCTCTACCCCACCTACTCTGGACCTGCAGCACCTGGAATAAAACAAAACACAATGTAATAATGCAAAGAAACAGATACACAAAGTAACCAACTCCACAATAAATAAATAAATAAACAGACAGCAAACCACTCAAACCTGGGGATCACCAAACTCCAACAACAATTAGAGACAACACAAACAAACCTGGCCTGCCCAACAGCGTGACCTTCATAGGACAACGGACTCATGTCCTCAATTAACTTCCAGGTTTGAGATGGTACATAGCAAAGCAAAACAATACAACACAGAAAAAAATACAAATCAATCAAATAATTCAAGATAACAAATAAAACAAGAAAAAGAAACAAAACAGCAAAAGAGCAAAAACACAAAAGAGAAACAAAACCTAAACTAAAACACACAAAACATAGAAACAAAGCAGCAACACTGAAAGCTCAAGCCACGCAACACCAGTAGAGAAGGACACACCCAGACATGCTCATTAGCTCACCTAAAATATCAAAAAGATATGAGCTAAAATATACGTACACATCAGGTTGCCATGATATTACAAAAAGTGTTGTACATACCAAAACATATTCATCAGGCAGACAAAGTTCACAACTCATTGGAAAGCGACTGAAACACACAACTCCTGTAACTAACAACTCCAGATAAAATAACCAGAAAAGCTAAATGCATAATGACATTCCTGAAGGTAACCAGAAGTCAGCCAATAATGCTCCATTTATCACAATAAAATGTGTTGGAGCAAAAGAATGCAGCACCGGCAAAGGCAATCAGCCAATGGCACATCACCCGGTGTGTAACACTTCAGCTCAAAACATGTGGTACCGGAAGTGGCAGTCACCCAACAATGATACAATGCCCGGTAGCATATAACCGCCTTAAATACGCTTCCAAAAAAGAATACTAATGACTTAAGTGCCAAAACAGAGGCAGGGTAATTAACCCCATTAAAAGAGATGCAGCAAAATATTTGCACTCTACTACACAAAGACATTGTATATAATTGTGTGCTTCAAACCTTGTGGCAACAGTTTGGGGAAGACCCACATACTGTATGGGTGTGATGGTCAGGTGTCCACATACTTTTGGTCATATAGTGTATGATAGAATACTGAAGCATGTTCAGTATGTGAAAGCTATCTGAATAAGCAGAAAACTTCTTATATAAGCCACCAAATGATCCAGCATTGCTTGATTTTGAGAACCCAGCTAAGAAAATGATGCACGTTTGAGTTTGTTCAATTTCAGCTCGGCTTTTTGTCATTAAATTCAGGGAATGAATTGTTGGCCTGAGGGTGTTTCACACCTGCTGTATACTGACAGCATTCTGCTATAGACATGCATAAAGATAATTAGAAAGCTGGCTTTTACACAACAGGGTAATAAATAACTGCCGATAAGGCATATGCTGAGTGCTGCATCCAGACAATTCACATAAATTATGTGGATTATTAGATTATTAACTATTGAGCATATTTTTAGCCCTTGTCCCTCCCCTTGCCGTGTTCCAAAGTGGAGCTTTCTAAATCAGGCTTTAGTGGCTTGCTGCAGAGGCTTAATGCCGGCTCTCTCGAACTACGCCAACTATGCTGTTTATGGGCCAATCGTGTGCAAGAATTATGGACCCCATATGGCCCCGATGCAGACCACCATCACTCTGTGTGTGTGTGTGTGTGTGTGTGTGTGTGTGTGTGTGTGTGAGACACTGTATTATGGGATGATGATAAACAAAAAAAGTATCCAGTGAGGCTGTGTGTGAGCTGTCTGAGCGTGCATGGATGTGTGTGTGTGCGCGTGTGTACGTGTGTGTAGTGTATAGTGTGTTTTAAAGTGGAGAGAGATATTTGTACTTATCTGTGTGTAGTTGGTATAAGGAGGTACTCAGCCTGTCCTGTGTGTGTATGTGTGTATTTGTGCATGTTCTTATTTGATATGCATACATGCAAAATACTAGCTTCAGCACAACATTACAAGTTTGGTGGGAAAAGGAAGCAGATTGTGGCATATGTGTTTGTGTATATAAAGGAAAGAGGTGGAAAAGACCAAAGAACAGATAGAAAGAAGCATTTCTCTGTCAATGTGAGTGCATGTAAAGTCTTTCATTTACACTTGATGGATGTGTATGATTAAGGACGCAAAGTGCTCAATGATGATGATGATGATGATTAGTGCTCAAAAGCAAAGATTAACCCAGCGTCATGGCCCTATTAAAACCGTCAATCACTAACAAGCACACACACACATATGCGTCAGCTCATAAATGGCTTATGCACAATACTCCTCCATTATGCTAATGTAGTTGTTTTTTGAGCTATATTGCTATATCACTTTTTTGAAGGTAGTCACCACAGTGAAGGGAAACACACACACACACACACACACACACACACACACACACACAGAGATTTCCTGTTCTAATACATTTTTGTTTAGTTTCCGCACATTTCCTGATACTCTACTTTGCTGTGACATTTGTGTGTGTTTGTGTGAAACTCTATTCCACATTTTTGCCTCTCTATTTTCTTCACTGGAGTGGAGCAATAAATAAATAAATTAATAAATAAGAACAGCAGCATTATAGGTGGTTCTTGTGTACAGAGCTGCTGAAGTGACATGGTGGTTGTTTCTTTAATAAAATATGACCACAAATTGATATGTTGATGCCACAAGTTAAGTTTCTCAAGATCTGTTTTGTGGCCATGAAGAACTTAACTCATGGAAAGTATTGCACTTTAAAAATGAGTGAGACAGAGAAATCAATTTAGTTAGACCATTGTGGCCACAGGAACCTGAGTATGGAGATGAGTGATAAATAATGTACTACTTCAATCTTGGAATGATGCACAACAACATCCTGGAGTCACATGGATATGCCATTAGTCCGTGTCACCTTTTGTGAATTCTCAAAGCAATTATAATTACAAACAGCAAATAATTTTTCTTTTGTCCCCAGAAAATAATAAAATGGAGACCACATATTAAGTATGACATTCCGGCAATATATTTAGATACTATGATGTTGGTATCTCATGGATACAGCAGAACAGTTTTTGGGCATAAGATTCTAAGTTTATGGTCTTGAAATATTAATTTGTGATCTCAATTTAATATCTCATGGACAAGCCTTGGGATAACCACCGTGGCACTTTGGCAACTCTGTACTGGTGTCATGTGGTTTTGGTATGATAATATTAAGATACTCTAAAGTGTTACTACTACTACTACTACTACTACTACTACTACTAATAATAATAATAATAATAAATCAAATAAATAACCAGCTATAGGAAAATTCAGGAACTTGACCTTTTCAATGCATTATTGAAAAAAAAATTCTTGAATTATCAAACTGTAAAAGGAAGTGTGCTGTGTGAAAAATTATAGTAAATGAGAAAAAAGAAGAAGATCCTACTGTCCATTTGTTACTGTATATATGAAACCCATCAATTACAGTAACATTAGCTATAGAATGTGAGCCACATTACATTATATCGAATATTTCTAGGATATTTTCTCCCCCCTCAAGCCCCCCGTTTTTCCATTCTCTCTGATTTTGTAAACCTTTTTTGTTTTGCAAATTCGGAGTTAAAATGAACCAGTAGTAGATTACTTTTGTGTGCATTCCACATTTTTGTACAGGTTTGCATTTTGTGTGTGTGTGTGTGTGTGTGTGTGTGTGTGTGTTGATCTGAAATGTCACAACAAGCAAACGACAAGTACCTGATTCGTTTTATGTATCACTTATTTTTTCACTGTTCACTTGTTCCTGAGTGTTTGCTACCACAGAAATGCAGCCCAAATCCAAAGCCTCCTGGAAGAGAGAGGAGTGATATGAGGCTTGGATTTTAAAAAATCCCAATGTGCACCTGCTCTCAGAAGCTGATCCTAGAAGCAGAGCCAGAACTGAAGACACGTTGCTGAAATGGAAACAGGAGGGCTAAAAGTATTGTGTAATGTACTGGGCAAGTCTTTCCTAAAGCTGCTGTCTCAAATTTCTAAAGCTGTTCTGCTTTTTTCAGGTTTGTTATGCATGGATATATTTTATTTATAACAGCAATTTCTCTAACATTTTTTTTAGAGGGGGACGGGGGAAGTGACAATTTCAGCATTTTTGACTGCTATGTTTCACACAGTGTGTTGGATGAACCACAGGTATCTTTGTTGAAGTACGCTAGTGCTAGCAGCCTCGGTAACACTATTGCACCAAGCCATTAAAACATCAACTAATAATAATAGGTTTTGGTACATGATCTTCACAAGATTGCCTGAACCACCAGAGATAATACAGTCCCAAAGTATCAGGTTTGCATATTTAATACTGGCTATCAGGTTGCCAAACATGCTGATGGTGTACATGAGAAAAATGTTTTATTCTGGTCACCTCTGACAACAACACACAATGGCCGTTGTAGTTCTAATGGTGCTTGGTGGAGTCTTCCTCACTTTTGGGAAAACAGTGTGGTATTTTTACTGCTTATGTGCTTTTGTAGCCATTCTCGCTGAACCACTGAAGTTACCATCTATCTCTATTTTGTTGAGCTCTTTGAATTGTTTGGATGGTAATGGATGATAAAAGGCATTTTACATGTGTACAAAATGATTTTTATTAGGACAAATATAGATAGTGTTTCCTATTGTTTGAGTGGAAATTTAGAACTATTTTGTGTAAAGTTTATTATAATTTAGTGCAGGGTACAAATAATTATGGAGGGTATTGAGGGTAATGTTGCTGCAACAATTTTACATGTAAAAATGTTATATAACTCTGTGTAACCATTTTATTTTCAGAACATAGTTTCTGATATTGTTGTTTACATAACCATACACAGGCTTTGGCTTAATATTAAACAAACCACAGGTGGGACACTAGCTTTCACTCACAGCTAATCTGCTGGCATGTGATTAAAATTAACAATTCAATGTTTCAAAAGGAACAAATTAATTTGATAAATTCAAACCATCAGTCTAGGTTCTCAAGCTTTTTTTCTTTTTTCTTTTTTTTTGCAACCAGGAACCATTGAAATAAATTCAATGAAACCCCTCAGTGCAGACTTATGAAAAATCCTATTAAATATTTTGGATGGTTATTTGAGTCAATATTACTGAACTTTCAACTAACAGAAGGCAAGTCAACAATTATTGAGTTTGGGTTCAAATCCATTCAACTCAAGTCACAAGTCAATAAGAACTTAATAATAAATGTAATAACTTTGCTAATGCTGGGTAATTTCTATTGATGTAACAATATATTTTAAAACAAATAAACAAACAAACAAACAACAACAACAAAAAAAACAGGGACCTCCTGGCGATGTTTCATGTTTGGTCCCCACTTTGAGAGCCATTGCTGTAGGCTATCAGACCAATAGTGTAGGTTATTCGAACCAAATTATTTACACAAAATGTCTTTCTTGCAGTATACCTTGTATAGAGATGAAGGTGTCTTATATTAATATAAAACATTAAAATTCAGTATCTAAACCAGAAACTTCTAAGCATCACAGAGAGCAGGCCCATCAGGACCACCCTTGGATATGCCCCATGCTAAGGATGCCCATTACTCTAGGCAAAATGCGAATCAAAGCACAGGGTCACGATTTCACCACTATAAAGGTAGACTGTAGCTTTGAAGTCAAAATGCTCCTTTATTTCTCTCAGGTTCATATTCAAAATGAGTAAGGTGCAATAATAAAAGTGGTCTTCAATCCCATTTTCACCCTCCAATGTCTGTCTGACCTAGACAAAGTCAAGGCATGTGCTGCATTGCTTATTCATTACCACATTTTTATTATTTCCTTCTAATAACCAAAAAACTTTATTACCTTTCACATGGGACTTGACCTATGAAATGTGCTTGGGTGTGTAAAATAAAGTGGTGGAATACTTGGTTTTAAATCAGATTTCTAACCGAATATCTTTTTGTAATCTGGAAGATTTTTATTAAAAGCCAAAGTGAGTGGCAGGGCTGAAATAATGTTAGTGGTCACTCAAAAGTAGCATTTCAATTTCATTCCATATATTAAAGGTTAACGATATGAGTCTAATTCATTGCCTGCCTATATAGAACATAAGGACACTAGACCTCAGGATAGCCATATCGAATTGACTGCCCTTTTTGTAATAAAATGGGAGAAAAAAAAGATCTAAAGTAAAAGACTGCTGTACTGAGGCTATGATTGAATTTCCTTATCAAGTCCCCTATCTCCACTTTGAGATGATCCTTTTGTTTAGCAGGAGCAGTGAATGCCCTGGCTCATTTTTAAACTTTATTACATGCCAGGGAGGTTGACAGGGCAACCAGGAATAAAGGTAAGCTTGTTTACTGTACATCACTGCCACATTCTCTACTGTTTTAATCTGGTTGCTCACATTTCCTGCTTGCACCCACTCTTCTTCCCATCTTAAATCCATTATTTTGTTAAAAGACAACTCATCTCATCATTTTGAGCAGTATCAGAATGATTCTCTGCCCTGTATTTAGCACTGTATCTCAGATCACTACCTTTAAACAGCTGTTATTCATGCGCAAATGACGTCAAACAATTTTCAGCTCAGAATGATCCTAGCTTGAATCGTTTAATTTTTTTTTTTCATTTAGTACCCTATTGACCACCTCCACAAGGTAAATGCAGCCCAGCCCCTAACATTGCATTGCAGATCTGGCACTGATAATTAGGCCTGGCTGGACAGATCGATAGCATCTGCAGGAAATAGGATGGACAACAGACCACACCCTGGGGTAAGAGTGCAGGAGAATAGAAGGGTAAAAAGGGGAGGGAAAACAACAGGAAAGAGAGCATGTGAAGACCTGAGTGATTTGTTCAGATCCACTAGCAGACACTAAGGACAGGGAGTGCACATAGGAAAGGGACAGCATACAGAAACACTGCAGAGAAGCACATACAGCTCACATCTTTCATTCGCTCATACAGCTCGCACCCTCCCTCACACACATACACAGAGGACTGACTCATCGTGCTTCCAGCTCACCAGATATGTGTTTGCTGATAATGTTCTCCTGTGGTGCAATAAGCCTTGTGTTCCCTCCGTTTGGTGTAATTAGGAAGCAATTTCATGTAATGAGAAATGTGGATTATGGTTTGAGCTGAAGGACATATCCTCTGAGATTCCAACTATAAATGGCAACACTGAAAACAAATTTTGCTATAGACTTAATTTCTTCCCAATATACAAAAAAAAAAACATGCCATGTGTATGGAATCTTGCTGTGTTTTTTAATAAAGTTTAGGCATACATGGCTGCAATGAGTCCTCACAGACAGATGGGCATAAAAACCAAGCATGAACGACTACAGATCATCTCAATGAGTACCACTGTGAAAATCTCTTATAGACAAGGCAGCACTTTCTCCGTGACTTTCTATCAAAGTTTCATCTGGAGATCGATCCGTATGACTGCTTTAAACCAGATAAACACTTACAACAACGCTGACGTACTAAGCATTTTTCCAGTAAGGTGTATTACACCAAAAATCTGCATTATTGTAAATCTTTCTGATCAGGCAAATCAGTCAAATTGTATTTTAAACCTGTGTTTATGTTTGCATCCAATTAGAGATCCAGGAATAAAAATGTTCTTCTGCCACAGATGACAGAACAATTATTGTTACATTAACAAAATTATAGCTCACAGTCAATAATAATGAGTCTTTATTGGTCACATATACATTAAAGCACAGTGAAATTCTTTTCTTTGCATACCCCAGCATGTTAGGAAGCTGGGGCCAGAGCACAGAGTCAGCCATGATACAGCACCGGTGGAGCAGAGAGGGTTAAGGGCCTTGCTCAAGGGCCCAACAGTGGCAACTTGGCAGTGCTGAGGCTTGAACCCCCGACCTTCCAATCAGTAACCCAGAGCCTTAACCACCAAGCCACCACTGTTGCTGTTTAATTCTCGCATCTGATTGGTCAGAAGGTGTTGAATAATTATCTATAACAACACAGTTTTGACAATAGTGCAGTATGGCTTTAATTAAAAGTACAGATTTATGTTAATGTGCTCATTCCAATACTTTTATCATTTCTATAGTAACATCTCATTCACTGGATGCTTCAATAAACAGATTCAAAACCATGCTGGTATTAAAGAAATAAAGAGTCTCATTTCCCAGTGCTTTGTAATGGTTAGTAAGTTTCCTAATGCAGGAGAGTCCTCAGGACAGAGGGCATTCTGATTTCTTGCTGACATGACAAGCTGTATTTTCAAGTCAAGTCAGGTCAAGTGGCTTTATTGTCATTTCAGACATATACAGCTGGTACAGTACACAGTGAAATTGTGAACCATGGTGCTACATAAAACAACAGAGGACTACAAGAGACTACAAAGAACTAAATAAGACCTACACATTTCTATATAAAGTTAAGCAGATAAGCTTATACCATAGAAAGACATAGCAGTTATTGTGGTAACAGCTAGGTAGAGAGTAGTGACAAGAAATTAAATACAATATTTTTATTAAATACAGTAACAGGTAGTCAATACAATTTTTTTTTTGTCTTATTAATTTCGACTGAGAAAAACGTGAGGCTTGTGAGGAGAATGATTGCTATAGCTGCTGTAATGTACTGTATGTGTAAGAAAGCACTCTGTGTTGAGTGCTTCTTCCAGCTATGCTTGGGGTATTGCGCCCATGAAACTTTGTCAGCCTAAAGGCCCTTATCAGTGTAGACTTCTCACATGACTGTCCAGGACCCCCTCTTGTCATGATAATGCCAAAGGGGTGCTGAACTACATTGCCCATCAGCCCCAGCATGTCACGTTTCCTATAACTTGCACCTGTGCCTTGTTTTCACACTGATTAGCACCATTATATAAGTTCCCAGTGTCATTATTATGAAGCTTTTGCATTTGTTGTGTGTACAGTGAGGGAAAAAAGTATTTGATCCCCTGTTGATTTTGTATGTTTGCCCACTGACAAAGAAATGATCAGTCTATAATTTTAATGGTAGGTTTATTTGAACAGTGAGAGACAGAATAACAACAAGAAAATCCAGAAAAACGCATGCCAAAAATGCTATAAATTGATTTGCATTTTAATGAGGGAATTAAGTATTTGACCCCCTCTCAATCAGAAAGATTTCTGGCTCCCAGGTGTCTTTTATACAGGTAACGAGCTGAGATTAGGAGCGCACTCTTAAAGTTAGTGCTCCTAATCTCAGCTTGTTACCTGTATAAAAGACACCTGTCCACAGAAGCAATCAATCAATCAGATTCCAAACTCTCCACCATGGCCAAGACCAAAGAGCTCTCCAAGGATGTCAGGGACAAGATTGTAGACCTACACAAGTCTGGAATGGGCTACAAGACCATTGCCAAGCAGCTTGGTGAGAAGATGACAACAGTTGGTACGATTATTCGCAAATGGAAGAAACACAAAAGAACTGTCAAACTCCCTCGGCCTGGGGCTCCATGCAAGTTCTCACTTCGTGGAGTTGCAACGATCATGAGAACAGTGTAGAATCAGCCCAGAACTACATGGGAGGATCTTGTCAATGATCTCAAGGCAGCTGGGACCATAGTCACCAAGAAAACAATTGGTAACACACTACGCCGTGAAGGACTGAAATCCTGCAGCGCCCGCAAGGTCCCCCTGCTCAAGAAAGCACATATACATGCCTATCTGAAGTTTGCCAATGAACATCTGAATGATTCAGAGGACAACTGGGTGAAAGTGTTGTGGTCAGATGAGACCAAAATGGAGCTCTTTGGCACCAACTCAACTCGCCGTGTTTGGAGGAGGAGGAATGCTGCCTATGACCCCAAGAACACCATCCCCACCATCAAACACGGAGGTGGAAACATTATGCTTTGGGGGTGTTTTTCTGCTAAGGGGACAGGACAACTTCACCGCATCAAAGGGACGATGGACGGGGCCATGTACCGTCAAATCTTGGGTGAGAACCTCCTTCCCTCAGCCAGGGCATTGAAAATGGGTCGTGGATGGGTATTCCAGCATGACAATGACCCAAAACACACGGCCAAGGCAACAAAGGAGTGGCTCAAGAAGAAGCACATTAAGGTCCTGGAGTGGCCTAGCCAGTCTCCAGACCTTAATCCCATAGACAATCTGTGGAGGGAGCTGAAGGTTCGAGTTGCCAAACGTCAGCCTTGAAACCTTAATGACTTGGAGAAGATCTGCAAAGTGGAGTGGGACAAAATCCCTCCTGAGATGTGTGCAAACCTGGTGGCTAACTACAAGAAACATCTGACCTCTGTGATTGCCAACAAGGGTTTTGCCACCAAGTACTAAGTCATGTTTTGCAGAGGGGTCAAATACTTATTTCCCTCAATAAAATGCAAATCAATTTATAACATTTTTGACATGCGTTTTTCTGGATTTTCTTGTTGTTATTCTGTCTCTCACTGTTCAAATAAATCTACCATTAAAATTATAGACTGATCATTTCTTTGTCAGTGGGCAAACATACAAAATCAGCAGGGGATCAAATACTTTTTTCCCTCACTGTATGTGTCATTGCGAGTGCCACAGCCTCGCTCATAGTCTGCCTGTTTTTGCCTAGAATCCTTTGTTCATGTTTATGGTTCTTGTTTTCACTGTTTATGCTGTTTGTGTTGCACGTTATACAATAAAATCTGCACTTGCATCTGTCTAATCTACATATCCCTAACACAAAGAAAGAACTGCTATATGCAAATGAAGAAAACTGATCTCAGATGAGTACCTATCACTTGTAGAATACATTTTGATGTTATCAAGAGTATAGCACAGTATAGTATAGTATAGTACAGAACAATATAGTAGCAAATAGTATATTATCTTCATGTAATGTAAATAAAAATTTACTTGAACATATACCAAAAATGTTGAATTAACTTGCTTAAACCTAATCTTATAACATTGATGCTTGAAGTCCCTAATACTTAGTGTGCTGCTACAAAATTGAATTGTTTCATGTAGCTGGAACAGGACAGTGTCGATTTGAGGATTTCAAAGTACACACAGCACCAACTACAAGGGACAAATGATTTCAGCTCATTCAGACACTATAAGAGGGACAAGGAAATGCGTGGATGCAAATACTACACAAGTGTATTTCCAATATATTTATTTATATATTTGTGGTAAAATTTGTGGTCAAAATAGGCAAGCACTCTCATTATGGTGGAAAAACTGATTTGTGGTTTTAAATGTAACTAGCTTGTCCAGCATTATGGAACTAGCTAGAAGCAACCAGCAGTAACTCTAGATTTAAAAAAAAAAAAAAAAAAAACATCCACTAGTGACCAAGCCAGAGTGAAAGCAGGGTTATATCCACTCATTCACATGCCCATTCCCAGACCCCCCCCCCCCCCCCCCCCCCCCCCCCCCCACACACACACACACACACAGAGTGATCTCTTATGGATTGATGTTTCAGTTCAGAAAGTGTGGAGGTAACGACATGTGGAAATGTTCAGGGGAAGCATCGCTACATTAATGACCTCACCTCTGTTATCCTTCCCTGTTCTTATAACACTGCCAGCAGCATTTGCTTTAGACACTTACATAATACTGATGTACCCAAAACTGTGGCCAAGAAAAGTCTTTAGCAAATCAGTAGAATGTGCTAAGAGTCCAGGTTGCTACAGAGGGGAAAATACAGTCCAGTCTTAAATAATACAGCTATTGGCAGTGACATTTTGGAGGTGTTTACTGTGCGTCTTCAATCTCTAGTATCAGGTGGCACTAAAAACTTAATAATATCCCACCCATTAATAAAAATCACAGATGAAAGCCTGAAATGATGTAGTATTTAAATGTGTCTAAGGGTGTGCTAAAATGATGCTTAACTATATTTACTTCCTCAATTGTGCATCTGGGGATTTTGGAAATGGGAATTTTGGCTGTATGTCTCAGTGTGTGGCTGTTTCCAAACATGTGGCTTCCAAACATATGTTTCCAAAATCATGCCTATTTTTTCTTTGCTTTTATTGTTTTGTAAACTGTTAATAACTTTTTTTGTTAATAACATTTTCCCCCATCACATTAAAATAGTTTTCTGGTTTTAAAATCTTAAGTGGTTGAGTGCAGAAGGCCACAACTGAATAAAACACCTACAATTGCCCCATAAGGCAATAATAAAGTACAATTAGACTTAAAAATCAGATAAAACCTGATTACCATAGTATTGCTCATTAATATCTTTTAGCACCTCTTTCCTCACTCTCATTATTTCCCTCCACCAACTCTCTAAAACATGTGTTTAATAAAAGGGCGAAATTAGTAAGTAAAGTAAAGGAATCAGGGCAAGGATGTTTCTCTTGTGATTTATAAACCTATTATCTCAGCAAAGCACAGAGCTGAACACAATCCACTGTGCATAAAGAATACAACATCCATAGTATCTTTGTAAATGAGCATGAGTTGAATTAAAAAAAAAAAAAAAAAAAAACAAGAAAAAAAATAACAAAACAAAACAAAAAAAGCAAGCACAACAAAAAGATGGTACTCCTATATTTGTTTGTAAGAATTATTTCCCAGGGCACAGAGTTTGGCATTCAGCTAGTGGAAATGGCCCTCCTTTTGCCACTTGTCAGGTAAGAGACAGGTAGAACAGCACAGTGTGTGCCAGTGGCCCTCAGCATGAGAACTGCATTCATCCATTGCTCTACTCTCTCTCTGTCTCTGGTTCTTTCTGCTCCAGAGACAAGTTGCCCTTTTCTATACAAATATGGAGAAATATACTGTGATAAAGCACTAACAAGTTAACCTACACAGTATTTATACATTTAGACTCAGATTCAGATTTAGCTATTTAACTAAACAACCAAAAGTTCAAATTATATTGTATATGAATGCTTACATACTCACCATATTCAGCCAGGTTTACACTGTACGATTTTGCTGCTGACATCTTAAAATAATTATTTGGTCATTGGGGTATAAATTATAATCCCAACAATGTTACATTCATCCATGGGTGGGAGCCGAGAGAGCAAATGGCCATGCTTTCTGGGTGGGAGGGATGGTAAACTCTCTGTTACCTGTCAATCACAGTGACACTAGTCAGTTGTAGGCATGTGTGAGCTCATGATTGTGGAAGAGGACCAGTAGTCACTGGCTTCACATGTCTTGGTGGAAGCATCTTTTAGCTTCACACGGTGGCTGTTCTGTGATAGTGGAGTGCTGGTTGGTGGATAGGAATTAGCTGTTGACCAAATTGGGGGAGAAGAATTTGAAAAATAATAATAATTTTTTGGTCGTGCGTTCAGAGATTGGTGGTCTTACAACACATAGTGTGATGTGCTCTCCTGCAGCCGATTTAGTGCCACTGTGACCAAAGATGGATAACAACTAAAAAATTATTTTGTAATTTTTTGTGGGTGACTGCTGCTATGACACTCATCTAAAAGGCACAAACAGAAGGATGGTGTAGGATCATGTGAAACTCACAGGGCAGCTACAAACACTGTAGTGACAATGGCAAACGAAACATGCTAATGGACAGAGAAATATATACTATAGCTCATTTTCAAGAATGTTTCTGGTTATGCGACCACATTTTCTTGTTGATTGATGATGTAAGCAATACTTTTATCAAAATCTGTAAGTTCTTTAATCACAGGTCTATTACTAGAGGGTCTCTGTTGTATAATCTGACAAAGAGAACACACTGGAGTCTTGCTAAAGATTTTATTGGGATCATCTCATATAGTATAACAAATAATAATCTTAAAATACAACTGAAATCACATCGTCTAAAACTGGCTTAATGCAGTGTCTGGTTGATTGCATTTGTGGCCCACTTAGAAAATTAAATCAAGCCTTTTCCTTTAAGCAAAAGCACCAGTGCAACATACATACAAATAGAATTATACAGTGATATCCAAATAAGAAGGAAAAGATTTGAATAAAATAAATATAATATTATCCTAATACAGTATCTTTCTGGCATCCTTCCATCTTCGGGACGCGATGGTGTAGCATCCGTTTCGGGTGAATTTATTTGCACCTTCTCAAGTGACTGTACAAGCCAACCCGTGAGTCCCGGTTGCAGTTGCCGTAGACAAATTGAGTCACGCACTGTGGCTGAAATTTTCACGCTTTCCTCCTGTCTCTCTTGTCAGCAAGGTGTTTAAACCTGTCCTTCTCCGCTTTCTGAGTGCCCCATCTAATGGCAAAACACCAGGATGTACGGTCTTCAGCGCTGGATTCCCACGAACTAGTGTTGATGCCGCATAATCTCATGTCGTTCTTCCAGACATATTTAAATCGCAGTCTGGGGCATCCAGTTAGCCGTGAACCCTCAGCCAGCTCACCATACAGAAGATCTTTGGGAATGCGACCTGGATCCATTCTTCTAACATGGCCAAGCCAATGGAGATGCTTCTCACAGAGGATGGAAAAACATGCTGCTCATGTTGGCACGTTCCAGAGCTTCTGTATCGGGTACCCTGTCCTGCCACTGTACATGGAGGATGCATCGCAGGCACCCCAGGTGAAAGCTGTTGAGCTTCCTTTCTGCCTAGCGTAGGTTGTCCAAGTCTCACTACCATAAAAGAGTGTGCTTAATACGCAGGCCTGATACACAGCTTGGTTTTCACAGTAAGGTTGGAGTTTTGCCACACCCTGTGATTTAGTCTGGCCATGACTCCTGCAGCCTTGGCAATCCTATGATTTACCTCTGCATTGGAGGAGAGTGAACAGGATATAGTCGACCCAAGGTAGGTGAAGCTCTCCACAACCTCCAGGTTGCATACATCTATGGCAATGCTGGGAGGATGGTCTGTGCCCTGAGCCATGACATTGGTTTTCTTGAGGCTAATGGTCAGTCCAAACTCCTTGCAGGCATGGGAGAGGCGACTGACAAGCTGCTGCAAACCTTCCCCCGTATGTGAGATCAGGGCTGTGTCGTCGGCGAAAAGCATCTCACGTTGGAGTAACTCAACGACTTTGCTCTTGGCACGAAGGCGGGAAATGTTGAAGAGCTTGCCGTCAGACCTGGTGTGTATGTAGACTCCCTAACTGCAGTCTCTGAAGGCAAATTGGAAGAGCATGGAGAAGAAGATACCAAAAAGTGTGGGCACAAGGACACAATCTTGTTTCACTCTGCTGCTAACTGGAAAAGCATCAGACATTGCACCGTTGAAGCAGACTGTGCTGTGCATGTCCTCATGGAATGCGGTGATGACTGCCAGAAGTTGTGGTGGACAGCCGATCTTTTTCAGTAGCTTGAAAAGTCCGCTCCGGCTAACCAGGTCAAACGCCTTGGTCAAATCAATGAAGGTGATAAAGAGGGGCATCTACTGCTCTTGTGTAGTGAGAATATCATGTCAACGGTTTACTGGCCAGCTTGGAAGCCACACTGAGACTCTGGGTAGAGGCTAGGATCTGCAAACGTGTCAGGACAACCCGGGCAAACACCTTTCCAACGACGCTCAGTAGGGAGATGCCCCAATAGCTGTTGCAATCGCTGTGGTCCCCTTTGTTTTTATATACCGTGACGATGTATGTGTCTCGCATGTCATACGGGATATATCCCTGTTCCCAACACATGCATAGAAGTTCATGCAGGGGCTGGAGTAGTGCAGGTTTCCCACTTTTCAAGATTTCTGACGTGATGTTGTCGCTCCCTGGAGCCTTACCACAGGCGAGGCAGTCGAATGGCTATTCTGAGCTCTTCCATGGTTGGCGTTGTGTCTAGTTCCTCCATGGCTGGTAGGTCTGGGATGACATCCAGAGCAGTCTTTGTAACAATGTTCTGGGTTGCGTAAAACTCAAGGTAATGCTCAACCCAGCGCTGCAGTTGCTTCCCCTGATCCATGATGACTTCTCTTATCTTGGACTTGAGTGGAGCAGTCTTGACGATAGAGGGTCCAGTTGTCTTCTTGATGGCTTCGTACATCGCTCTTGCATCCCTGGTATCAGCAGCTGCCTGTATACTGCTGCAGAGATTCAGCCAGTAGATGTTTGCGCAGTGGTGGGCAGTCTGCTGGGCATTTCTTCTAGCAACCCTGAGGGCTTCCAACGTGCTGGGGTTAGGCGCAGCCTTGTATGCCAGAAGAGCTTTCCTCTTCGCATCGGTTACAGGCTCCATATCCTCCCAGTGGGCTTCGTACCAGTCGGCACTTTTCTGCTCCTTCTTACTGTAAGCGTTGATCTCTGAGTTATACACAGCTTCCCGGATTTGTGTCCATTTGGAGTTAAAAGTACCATCAGGTCACTTCTCAGTGAGGGCTTCCTGCAGCTTACTGACGTACTGCTCAGATTTTTCTGGATTGTTTATACAGCAGGTGTTGATGCGAGGGAGACCTTTCTTCTTGGAATGTTGCAGTTTCTTTGGCGATACACGCACCTGGCTAGCCACCAGGGAGTGATCAGTGTTGCAATCTGCACTGTGATAGCTGCGGGTGAGGAGAATGCTTGCAAGGTCCGCAGGCCTGGTGATGACTAAATCTAATTGGTATCAATGGCGAGAGCATGGGTGCCTCCAAGACACCTTGTGAATCTCCTTACACTTGAAGAAGGTGTTTGTGATGCAGAGACCGTGGAAGCAGCACAATTCTAGCAGTCGCTTACCATTCTCGTTGATCTTTCCACATCCGTGAGAACCAAGGCAGGTGGGCCAGGCCTCATGATCAGCTCCCACCCTAGAATTAAAGTCCCCAAGCAAATAAAGGCTTTCAGCACTGGGTATATTGGAAATCACTACATGTAAGGCCTCGTAGAACTGGTACTTTTCAGCTGGATTTGAGCATAGTGTCGGGGCATATATGCTGATGATGTTGGCTGGGCCCGAGTCTGTAGACAAACGGAGGGAGAGGATTCTAACTGTGCCTGATGACGGTGGCTCGATGAAGGGGACAAGCGAGTTCTTCAAAGCGAAGACAACACCATGCTGAAGTGATTCATGCGAGGTGTCGAGATGATTCTCTAAGCTCCATGCACCCAAGTGAAGCAGGCAAGCCATGGCAGGATAGCACCTTATTGGCTGGGGGCTGCCCAGCTTAAGGCGGGCAGTAGCTGTCCAGTGAGATACAATGATCTCTCCCACCGACAGAAGGTTCCCATGATGTGTCGGTGCCTTGTAGTGTCTATGGAGTGTCCTCTCCATTGGAGCTACAAAAGACTTGGCAGGGTGATATGGAGGATCAGCTGTTGCCCATGTAACAGACCACCCCCCCCACCCCATGCAGCTGGTAGACCCAAGGGAATGACGAAAGCCGATACAGCTTGGCACCAACAATGTCGCAGGAGTTGCCGGGACAAGACTACATTTGGCCTTGAACCGCCTTCGGGACTCCTGATTTGACCTCGAGGTTTACTCCTGAAGCCTTTTCCATGCCTAGGACGGATGTAGCCGCAAGGCAGCGGAGGTTTTAAGTTTTCCTTCTTCTGTGAGCAACTGGTTTTAAGGCGCCAGTGACCCGCCTTCACCCCTTCTCCTGTCTGTAAAAGCAGGTTTAGAAACTAAGCCACTTGAGCAGTCCAGGAGTTGGACTTGGTTGTCAGAGGCTATATGAAACGCATGCCATGGGAGCATTTTATGATGGGAGCTCAACCCCAGCACCACCCCCAGCTATGACAACCTTGGACCTTGGACCCAACTAATATACTAACACAGTATATTGTGAATGTATTCAGGCATGAATAATTGTCATGAATAATCCTAATTATCACTGCAAATTTCTCTTAATTTAACAATAAATGTTTCACTGGCCAGTAACTGGCCACAAGACCAAGGAACTTTACATTACCTAACTTTCTTTCACATTAAATATTACCATGAGATAATAAATCAAGGTCATAAAATTGGAATGTATCTGCAAAATATATGTATTTTATTTGTGCTTTTGTGTTGTAGCCAAAATATTGTGCCCATTTTAAGCTGTTTGTCTGTAGCACAATCAGAAATACACTACAGTACATGGCCAAAGGTTTGTGTAAACCTAACTTTCACAACCATATGTGGGTCTCCAAAACATTGCCACAATGTTGGAAGCACACAGTTGTAAATAATGTCTTTGTATGCTGTAGCATTACAATTTTCCTTCACTGAGACTAAGGGAACTCTAAACAATTCCAGCATGACACAATGCCCCTGTACACAAAGCAAGCTCCATGAAGACATGGTTTGCCAAGGTTGGTCTGGAAGAACTTGAATGTCCTGCACAGAGCCATGACCTCAACCCCACTCAACACCTTTGAGATGAATTGGAATACTGACTGTACCTCAGGCCTCCTCACCCTACGTCACTGACCTGACCCTGACCTCACTATTGCTCTTGTGGTTGAATTAGCACAAATGCCGACAGCCATGCTCCAAAAATAGAGTGGAAATCCTTCCTAAAGTTTGTAGGTTATTATAACAGAAAGTAGAGACTAAATCTGGAATGAGATGTTCAAAATGCACATATGGGTGAGATGTGGGTGAAGTATCCATTCAGAGAGAGAATTAAGAGGATAAAATGCATGTTTTACTTACACTCTGTGTCCACCTCTTACAAACACTGAAAATCATATTTGTGTTATCTTGGAGGTACGTTCTGAGATCCAGATTATGAATTTGAAATTTACCATGCTGGTATCTGTATCGTGGAGTAGACCATGGATTATCAATCAAAGTACTCACACTTTGACACAGTTCCAAGGCCTTGTACAAAAGCAAACACAAATGGTGTAGGAAAGGCAAGAATGACAGAGAGCTGCTGAAGTGGTTTCCAGGCAAATGTTATGATAGTAGTTTAACAGTACTAAATGATGAAATTAAATTAATGAAATAAAATGAAGGGTCTACATTATCCAGAAGGACTGGCAGGTGAGTGTGAACAAATGTGTCCATGAACCATGCATGGCCTAGAAATCTGATATCTGTTCCAGGGGTGTTGGCACAGCTTTTTACTGAAACTCTGACTCCAAAGGACATATACAAATGTCACTGAGATGCAACCTACCTGCTGTTCCTAACCGGCCATGGACAAATGAGTCATTCCTGCATTATCTAGAATATGTTAATTAGAGTATGGCACGAAAAGGCACCACAGATGTTCTCTAAAATAGGCATGCCTTTTCTCACACTTTTAAATGCGTTTAACTAGAAACATGTAAAAATCATACCCTATGCCATGATTACCCAGCAATGATGCTTTTCAATAAATACAGATTTGTAAGATATCTGAAGAAAATTGCTTGAAGACTATAATTGATGTTTATCAGCATGCCGTCAAAACGAGTGTGAATAATGGCGGTGCCATGCTGAGTAATTTAGTCATAGCCATCACAACTCCACCATCAAATAAAAACAATTTGAAATGTTTATTACTACAAGGTTCTAAAATTCTCACTGTTTGAAATAAAATATTTGTTCCCTTGCAAAGGGGAACTCCACGATGTGTTTGTTCAAGGCTGTGGGAAGCACCCTCAAGCGTTACAGGCATCTGAAGCTTGTGTAACATCATGCCTATTTATAGGCCTGCCGTGATCAGGTGACGTGGCAATTAAGCGCGTCGCACCGTCAGCCTTATTATCTTCAGCAAGACTGCATGTCTGTCGCATGTGTAACGCTCGCAAAAAGACCCTTAATTTCTTCTCTATCTTTTAAAAAAACAGAAAGAAAAATCTCTTTACTTTTCTGTCCCTTTAAAAAAAGAGAAGAAAAAAAGAATGAACGAGAGAGAATTCAGTAAGTGTGTTGCGCCTTGTTCTTGTTTCATCATGGGGGGAAGATGGACACACTTTTTGTGTGAAGTGTTAAGGGATGGAGCATGCCACAGCAGCCATCGCGGGGTCTGACTATGAGGATTGTGAATGCTTTACAATTAGGCAGCTCTGCTCGCGACTCGCTCTCTTCTCGGTCAAAGGGAGATGGGTTTCAGAGCCACCGCAGAGGCAGCCAGCCGGCTCAGGTCCTGGGAATCTCATATGGATCTGGAAGAGGAGCCAGATACGAGTGCTGCTCTATCTCTTGCTCTGTCTTCTGGGTCCAGCTCAGGGGGGGGGCATTGCACCAAAAACAGACACCAGCTCTCAAGCATATAAAGAGCTTCTCGAGGTGATTACTAGTGCAGTTGAAAAACTAAATCTAGACTGGCCCAAGGTAGAGGAAGTGGCTTGTAGCAGGTTGGATGAGCGCTTCCTCCCCAGTGAAAATAAGTCTCCCGCACACTGCAGAAAGCTCCCCTTTTTCCAGAAGTGCATGATGAAATATCACACTTCTGGGGGAAACCATATACTAGCTATGTTTATAACCCCCCCATGTCTGATTATTCTGCCATTGTGGGGAGTAAACAGCACGGCTATTTAGCTATGCCAAAGGTGGCGGAGCCACTTGCAAGCCACCCCTCTCCATTGATGGCAGGTAATTTAGGGGGGGGGGGGGGGGGGTGGCGGCTTTGCCTTCCAAGCCATGTAAGGCCTCCTCGGTGTTGGTGGGCAAAGCCTATGTGGCAGCAGGTCTTGCCTGTGGGTCACTGAATATAATGGCAGTTTTGCAGGCCTACCAAGCAGACCTGCTGAGTGAGCTTAACACCGGGGAGGGAATTTGTCTCTCCAAGTGACCAAGCAAACAACCCGTCATATCAGCCTTTCAATGGGTAACTTGATTGCGGTGGAGAGGCACCTATGGCTCAACCTCTCAATGATGGGAGACAAAGATAAGGTCTCCTTGCTGGATGCCCCTGTTAAACCTTCCGGCCTGTTCGGCAGTGCAATTAATGCCATCGCTGACAGGTTTCTCGAAGCAAAAAAGCAAACGGGGGCATGCAGCCAGTTCCTTCCCCATCGTGTCGAGTTCGCCCGGCCATCCATGAGTCGAGCCTGGGTCAGTGCTAGTGTGAGGGAGAAACAGAAGGCAAGTGTGGCGGCCTGTCTCCCCCCTTGGAGAGCCAGGGGGACCAGGCAGCCACTATGGCGGCCTGCTAATAGGCCTGATCTGAGAATGATCATAAAGGCCAAGCAGGCAAGGAAGGAGTGGTCCTGATGGGCCACAGAGGGACGTATGAGGGAACATGAGGTTGTTAGGGCAGATAGTCCTGTAGGGCCTCCCTTAAAAAAGGCCGTCCCAAGTTTTCAGTCTTCTCTGGTCAGCGAGCTGTCACAGGGCAATGAAAATCTGATGCTTTCCCTCCACCAGAATGTGGAAAAGTTAACGTCGCTAAAATACCATCTGGCAGCGTGGAAACTACTGCCAAATGTGTCTCCATGGGTTCTGTCTACCATAGAAAAGGGTTACCAGATCCAGTTCAAAGCTCGACCCCCCCAGTTCAGAGCTGTGCTCACCACAGTAGTCAGCACAAAGCAGAGCCTGATGTTAGCGCAGGAAGTAAGATCCCAGTTGGACTAAGGGGCCATAGAACATGTACCCTGTTCCCTAAGGGAGGGAAGTTTTTACAGCTGTTATTTCCTGGTCCGCAAAAAAGATTGGCGTATGCGGGCAATTTTAGATCTACGTCATCTTAACCGTACTCTTCGACATACAGGTTCAAAATGCTGACACTCAAACCTATCGTACCACATATTCAGATCGAGGACCAGTTTGTGATGACAGATAAATTATGCATATTTCCACATAAGAATATCACCCAGTCACAGGAAGTTCCTGAGGTTTGTGTTTGGAGGCAACAGATACACATATAGGGTTCTTCCATTCCTGATAGCTTTATCCCCTCGCACTTTCACAAAGTGCATAGATGCTGCTCTGGCTCCCTTGCAACTCCAGGGCATCTGTGTACTAAACTACCTGGACAGCTGGTTAATTCTAGCATGATCCAGGGAACTGATGCTTCAACATCGAGATGTTGTTCTCACCCACATGTGGAGATTGGAGCTCAGGTTGAACCTCAAGCAAAGTATGCTTTCTCCAGTGCAGAGGACAACTTTTCTAGGGGTTATATGTTATTCTACTATGATGAGGGCATTTCTATCCCCAACCCGTGTAGGGTCAAGCCTATCAACATTGAGCAAGATAAAGCTGGGTCTGGGCATCCCCTCGAGTCATACCGTTGGGCCTATTGCACGAGACTGTTTCAGTGGTGGCTGAAAAGTCAGGGTTTCGTTCGAAGACAAAACATCTGAGAGTAATCAGTGTCAAGCGGTGATGCCTACCTGTTCTGAGAATTTTGAGGTGTCCCCAGATTCTAGCCTCTGGTCACACTCTAGGGGCATCCCCTTATCGCAAGACGCTAATGACAGATGCCTCCCTCAATGGGGTGAGGTCTTTGATGGTTGTCCAGCTCGCAGTCTTTGGCACAGCCCTTATCTGGAGTGGCATATAAATCTCCTAGAGATGCAGGCCATATTTCTAGCACTGAAGTTCTTTCTTCCTCAATTAAAAGGTCACCATGTGTTAGTTGTGACAGACAACACAGCGGTGGTCTCATATCAACTAGCAGGGAGAGTTATTTTCATGCCCCCTGTTCAGGCAGGCAGGAAAGGTTCTTGTCAGTGAGTGCAAAAATATTTTCTGATTCAGAGTTTTATACACTCACTGAATAGTTTATTAGGAAAAACCTGTACACCTAAACATTCACGCAATTATCCAATCAGCCAATCTTATGGCAGCAGTGCAGTGCATCAAATCACACAGATACAGGCCAGCAGCTCTGGGTAATGTTCACATCAACCATCAGAATAGGGGAAAAATGTGTCCTCAGTTATTCTGACCGTGGCATAAATGTTGGTGCCAGATGGGCTGTTTGAGCATTTCTATAACTGCTGATCTCCTGGGATTTTGATGCACAACAGTCTCTAGCGTTTACTCAGAATGGTGAATAAAGTGAAAACATCCAGTGAGCAGCAGTTCTGCAGACGGAAATGCCTTGGTAATGAGAGAGGTCAATGAAGAATGGCCAAACTGGTTGGAGCTGACAGAAAGGCTACAGTAACTCAGATAACCACTGTACTATTGAGGTGAGAAAAAAGCATCTCAGAATGTACAACACGTCAAACCTTGAGGCGGATGGGCTACAACAGCAGAAGACCATGTTGGGTTCCACTTCTTTCAGACAAGAACAGAAGCTGAGGCTGCAGTGGGCACAGACTCACCAAAACTGCACAGTTGAAGATAGAAAAAACATAGCCTGGTCTGATTAATCTTGATTTCTGCTGAGGCACATAGACGGTAGGGTCAGAATTTGGCACCAACAGCATGAATCAATAATAATTGTTTTATTTGACAACAATTATTACATTTTTTAAAATTTATTAAAGAATGACATCAAGACCAGTCAGATTCCTCTTATCATTTAAATTATAGCAGCTATAAAAAGCCGTTTCCTTGTTTTACTGTGTTTTTACAACATGGTTATAGCAGTGTTACGATGGCTATATAATGAGATCTTTTGATACATTATAGTTTGTCAGTACTACAAATATTTAACCAGAATTCCACATGGGTTGCTGTATAGAACTGTATAACACATTGAAACACAGTATTTTAAAATAGAAATTGCAGTAATTCTTTACATTGCATGAATAGTCAAAGGAAGACACACACACACACACACACACACGCACACACACACAAACTCACACTTGCTTCGGCAGCAAGCAGCCAAGAGGATTATAGCGAGACTTAATATCTGATTTTAATTAACTCAGTAACACAGTAATCATGACTTATTAGCGAGACAGAGAGAAGTTTTCTAACCTCTCTGTGTAGTAGAGCTGAAACACAGGCCCATGGCACTTAAAATTTACTATTTAAGCTTAGATGAAAAGCTAGGAAACTCACTACATATTATATATATGGTCCTATTTATCATGTTGAGCTTAGGATATCGATTAACCGTATAAAATTGTATAACTAAACATTCTAGTCTAAAAGGAACAGCACACAATAATGCAATAAAACCTTTCCTGTAACCTGTTAGCACAGTTTGGTTTTGCACAGAATTACAGACTGTCGGTTATTTCCTAGTACCTTTCCCACAGAGTGGCTAAAGCTATTAATCCATTATAACTCCTCTAGAGCAGCAAGTACACGCTGAAAAAAAAAAGAGAAAAAAACATTTGGTCTCTTGCACACAGAAAGATTCCTGCTTGATGGCGTTGACAGGCTGCCTCTGGTGACAGCATGTGCGTCTCTGGAGTATTAACCTGGTGAGGGATAATAGACCTTTTTGATGGTGGGACACACACACACAGACTCACACACACACACACACACACACACACACACACACACACACACACACACACACACACACACACAGAGTCAGGTGATAGTTTTTCTACATGTCACCCCAAAGATGCCAAGAATACAGAGATGCCTTGAGTCTCTGTAATTACCATGGCTTTGTCTTCTCTTGAAGGCCTATACTCATTTTTAATGACTGTGTACTTTATGAACCAAGAAATCTGTACTTTTTTTTTTTTTTTTGCTAAAATGGATGTTATCTTCACATAAATTTGTATTGATCTTGTAACGTTAACATGCATTGCTTAGATATAGCCAAGCACTAGATCCAAAGCAGTAAATTTGCTTTTGGGTAAATTTGTATTTTAAAAGTATATCTAACATCCACACATCAGAGCACAACACCCAGAAGATTGGAAGCGGAGGAATAAAATAAAACTGCCACATCAAACATTGCAAGAATAACACAAGTAAGAAAAATGAAGCTGGAAATCTCAGGACATAAGAATGAGAGAATGAGATTAGAGCCAATATTAGGATTATATTGTGCAGAACCTTCCAGTACTGAGTACCCATACATCTCATAAAATAAACAGATTCACTTTAATATTCTTTCACTGAATGCCATAATTTTATATGTTCCATTGATTAAGATGGCAAGATGTCCTGTTTGATGTTGTATATGATTATATGCAGAGGACAAGACAGAAAATGGCCTTAAAAATGTGCCATTTCACTCTGTGTTTGCTGCAGTAGCATCACTTGTCAAAACAGCACAGAGAAACTTAATGACTACAGAAAAATAAAAAAGGGGAGGAAGGTAATAATACAACCATAATTTTCTGGCTGTTTCCTTATCGCTTTGAAGACTGGCTGACCAGCCCATTGCACTTCTACACTTTTAAAAATGTGTATAATTACTTTTTCACTCAGACATCAATGGAAACAGCAATGTCTGAATTGTTGCATCTCTGTCACAATCAAATGTCTGCCACTCTGTAGACTAGGCTGCCACAATGACTTGCCTCGAATCAAACCCCACCCTCAAAGATTGCTTATTGAACGGCTGCTGTAATGGTAATAAAGATATTTATTTTTGGGTCAGTGCTACGTTGTCTCATCGCCCTCCAATCATGTAAAGGGTCGAATCATTTATCAGACCATGCCTTTAATTAAAAAGCCAAGGAGGTAATTGAAAGTAATGTGCTGCTCCAGGAAAAAAAAAAAACAAAAAACAAAAAAAAACACATAATGCTGCTTGACATGATGATACATCAGTGCCTTTTAATCCATGCTTGACCTCCTCTTCTATTGGAAAGTGGGCGGAGTGAAGTAATAGCAAGAATTTTTTGCCCCTTCTTATAGACAATAGTAGGGACAATGGAAGTAGCACTGGGTGTTAATGCAACATAGCGCCTGGCATGTTAAATGAGAATGTGTGTTCTTATGGGCTTGTATGAAGTTAGCAATGACAGACAAATCGATTTTGAAGGCTGCCTGTGGTGTTATAGCCTACTCAGCCTATGTTGATAACAGCAACAGTCCTTACGCTGCTATTTAGGGTCATAATGAGTATGTTGTTTTGATTGCAGCAAGTGCCAGGGGTAATTCAATAAAAATGGTGAACTTCTGTTTTTCTATATTTAACTGCTAAAGCTACGACAACTACAAGAATTGCATAAAGCATTATAGATGATCTTATGACAACAGCTTGAGGTTGCCTAAGTCTTACACACAGCTGTTACATACCATAGTCTTCAAGAAAAAAAAAAAGGCATTAGGAACAGATTCAGAAAACTAGGGTATACATAAAACATTCCATCCATCCATCCACCCATCCATCCATTTTCTGTACTGATTATCCTACACAGGGTCGTGGGGAGCCTAGAGCATATCTCAGGGCACAAGGCCGGGGACACCCTGGACAGGGTGCCAATCCGTCACAGGACACAATCACACACACATTCACACATTACAGACAATTTGGAAATGCCAATCAGCCTACAACACATGTCTTTGTCTTTGGAAACTGGAGTAACAGGAGGAAACACCCAAGGCATGGGGAAAACATGCAAACTCCACACACACAGGGCGAAGGCAGGAATTGAGCCCCCAACCCTGAATGTGTAAGGCAAATGTGCTAAACGCTAAACCATCATGCCAAACACACAAAACATTCAGAAAATAAAAATAGTATTTGTATTTAGCATTTAATTTAGCAAATTAGAAGACAATCACTCTAAAAGTTAGTGACTAAATATGTGATATAAGAAGTCTTTGAGTATACATATACTAAATAATATTTGATAAAAGTGCAGAAAAAAACATAAATGCTCATATAATTTACATGGTGCAAGTTATGATTTAATACATACAGTGAGGGAAAGAAGTATTTGATCCCCTGCTGATTTTGTACGTTTGCCCACTGACAAAGAAATGATCAGTCTATAATTTTAATGGTAGGTTTATTTGAACAGTGAGAGACAGAATAACAACAAAAAAATCCAGAAAAACGCATGTCAAAAATGTTATAAATTGATTTGCATTTTAATGAGGGAAATAAGTATTTGACCCCCTCTCAATCAGAAAGATTTCTGGCTCCCAGGTGTCTTTTATACAGGTAACGAGCTGAGATTAGGAGCACACTGTTAAAGGGAGCGCTCCTAATCTCAGCATGTTACTTGTATAAAAACCACCTGTCCACAGAAGCAATCAATCAATCAATCAGATTCCAAACTCTCCACCATGGCCAAGACCAAAGAGCTCTCCAAGGATGTCAGGACAAGATTGTAGACCTACACAAGTCTGGAATGGGCTACAAGACCATTGCCAAGCAGCTTGGTGAGAAGGTGACAACAGTTGGTGCGATTATTCGCAAATGGAAGAAACACAATAGAACTGTCAATCTCCCTCGGCCTGGGGCTCCATGCAAGATCTCACCTCGTGGAGTTGCATTGATCATGAGAACAGTGAGGAAACAGCCCAGAACTACACGGGAGGATCTTGTCAATGATCTCAAGGCAGCTGGGACCATAGTCACCAAGAAAACAATTGGTAACACACTACGCCGTGAAGGACTGAAATCCTGCAGCGCTCGCAAGGTCTGCTGCTCAAGAAAGCACATATACATGCCCGTCTGAAGTTTGCCAATGAACATCTGCATGGTTCAGAGGACAACTGGGTTTAAGTGTTGTGGTCAGATGAGACCAAAATGGAGCTCTTTGGCATCAACTCAACTCGCCGTGTTTGGAGGAGGAGGAATGCTGCCTATGACCCCAAGAACACCATCCCCACCGTCAAACATGGAGGTAGAAACATTATGCTTTGGGGGTGTTTTTCTGCTAAGGGGACAGGACAACTTCACCGCATCAAAGGGACGATGGACGAGGCCATGTACCGTCAAATCTTGGGTGAGAACCTCCTTCCCTCAGCCAGGGCATTGAAAATGGCTCGTGGATGGGTATTCCAGCATGACAATGACCCAAAACACACGGCCAAGGCAACAAAGGAATGGCTCAAGAAGAAGCACATTGAGGTCCTGGAGTGGCCTAGCCAGTCTCCAGACCTTAATCCCATAGAAAATCTGTGGAGGGAGCTGAAGGTTCGAGTTGCCAAACATCAGCCTCGAAACCTTAATGTCTTGGAGAAGATCTGCAAAGAGGAGTGGGACAAAATCCCTCCTGAGATGTGTGCAAACCTGGTGGCCAACTACAAGAAACGTCTGACCTCTGTGATTGCCAACAAGGGTTTTTCCACCAAGTACTAAGTCATGTTTTGCAGAGGGGTCAAATACTTATTTCCCTCATTAAAATGCAAATCAATTTATAACATTTTTGACATGTGTTTTTCTGGATTTTCTTGTTGTTATTCTGTCTCTCACTGTTCAAATAAATCTACCATTAAAATTATAGACTGATCATTTCTTTGTCAGTGGGCAAACATACAAAATCAGCAGGGGATCAAATACTTTTTTCCCTCACTGTACTTACACAAAACAAAGAAAAGGAAGGAAATAAAGTCTGGTTTATTAAAATTGCTTCTAATACACTGTCAAGATATTGAACCCATTTCCTACTTTATTTATTTGATTACTTTTCTTGTTGTGTTGTTTTGTTTCATTTTTTTTTTTTATTCTTTTTTATATATTATGTTTGACACTGTGTTGATTCACCTACTAAAATTTGGATGGAAAAAAAAAAAAACTCTGAATCTTCACCTTTGTGTGCAAAATCAAACAAGTTTATTGGTTTGAAAAGACATTGTGGCCTGGAAATGAGAAAGTTATTTCCTTTCTTGTCGCACATCAGTGATTCCACTAGGATGAGTATATCGAGCAAGCAGACCCAGAGGGATGCTGAAAGCTGATTGTTAAACTAATAAGAACCATTGAAAATTACAGGAAAAACTAATAAAATAGAACAGAAATAGCTCACAATGTGACAGTTTACACCAGGTATACACTAAACAACAATATTTCACCTACCCACCCACCCACACACACACACTCACACACACACACTCACACACAATTTATCCTGTCTGCAGTTGTGCCCTGAGTGAAATATCATTAGCTTTCTTAATATTATATAATTACTGGCATTGCAGGACAATGATAATTAATCTCTCTCTCTCTCTCTCTCTCTCTCTCTCTCTCTCTCTCTCTCTCTCTCTCTCTCTATTTTAAACAATATTGCATATGGCTCCATATTCAATAGTCTTTGAAATAAAGTTACTTTGTGCTTGGTCAGCATACCTAAGTGGCAATAAAATTGAAGGAAAAGGAGATAGATAACTAGATAACCTGATTGCTTAAAAAAAATCTTCTCCATACAGAGATTTGCTATAGCTACCTACTCTTCTCAAGCCCTGAGCAAAATTCCATAAAGGTTCTTTCATAAAGCCATTATAGAGTAAGTACTGCCTATCTGATTAATACCCAGTTGCCATCTTTTTCATAACCTGGAAATTGCATATTGGCACCCTACTTGCTTACTTCCAAACACCAGAATCAGAAAACAAGTGCAAAAGAAAAGTAATAAACACAGAAGAGTGGTATGATTAAAAGCAACTCTACTCGCTTTCTTTCCAGCTGCTTTGGACAGCGCACCGCCGGCTCTAATTTGTTTTTCCCATGTGGTGACTTTAATAACATTTCCTCCCTGCAAATCCACTCATATGGTGGGTATTATGAAGCCTAGAATCCTAATATCATTTTACCTTATAGAAAATGTTGAGACGCCTCTGCTTTAATCCCCACTGATGAGAGATTTTCCTCTTTAACCCACTCCGTTTGCCACTAAGACCCTGATTTTAGAGAGCTGTGTGGGTGGCTGAGTGTAGGTTTTTGTCCATAACTGACCCTGTGATCACAGCAGAAGCCCTACTAGTGCATATGCTGACAATATGGCATGTTCAGCATGCCTTCAGAGGTTAGTTAGAGCATATGGTCAGACCAAGTTAATCCAGACAGTTTAGATTTCTGTGGCTGTAAGGAGTGGATGTGTGCAAACAGAGGAAGATATTAAACCAAAAACACGAAAATTACCAGTCATTATTGTAAAAAAGCAAAAAATATCTACCAACAAACTCAGTAGAATGTTTAGAAATCAGCTTATTGATATTAAATGGATGACTGGACTTACTTGTTTGTGGCCTATGAGGTATTTAGTTTAATGTGAAAGAAAATGTGCAACGTGCAAAAAACATTCATGTGTACAAAATTAGGCAGAAAAATAAAGTCCAAAAGTTAATGTGTATTGCAAGTGGATAATCATTTTTATAGTGACATTTTGTTCTGTTGTTCACCCTGAGGATTGTACATAATGTGGAAACATTGTGAAAACTGATAGTAGTAAGCCAAAAAGATCCCCAATAGAGAGTTTCCAAGTACCTTGGAGAAATTAGCTGCTAAGCAGAAATGGTGCTCCAATGGAGGCCATGGAGGGGATGGGCAGACCTGCGCAAAACTACAACCATCCTCTTCTCTGTAATTGCCTCGAGTGAGTTTAAACTGTGATGGCACTGGCCTGACCAGTTTATTGTGGTGCCTGGATTTCCCTGCAGTGATGCTCTGGCGCAGTCCGGCCTGTTTTTTTTTAGGTAGACTCAGGGACTCTTCAAACACCACACCATCTTCACCTTCTCTCCCTGGATGGCAACTGTCTTAACTGGCCTAATACACAGTGGTTAATACACAGTGGCTAATCTCACAATAAGAAATATTAGATAAACTTGCATATATTTAAGGTATTTTCACTAAACTTTTTATCTGCTTTAAAACATTTCATTCTGTCCAGGGACAGTTAGAATAAGTGCCAAGACAATTTAATTATCTTTCTTTCTTTGAAGATTATCCTCTGCTGTGAATTTAAGGTCACTACCTTGTAGCGCGCTGATGTGGCACAATGTACATCTGTAAATGACTTCAAAGTAAATTAAAGATATACAAGATAATATGAGCAGACTTTGCAAAAGAGAAAAAAAAAACAGGGTATGCATGGACCAACTAATCAAGAACTAAACATAGAACAGATGATAGGACAGGGGTAGAAACAAACAAACAAAAAGTACATGGAAATGTAAACAAACCCCCAAATAAAATGTTGCAGAGGGTCAGAATTTCTGTATTTCTTGATGTGGATAGACTCAGCAAAGGAAAGACAACTAATAAAATATCTATCCAAAATATACATTCAACAAATATTGAGTCTCCTAAGTGATTTCTACACTGAAGCTCCGCAGTGCACTGTTATTGGTCCCAGTAAACATTTTATGTTAAATTAGACTTAGCTCAGCACTAATTACACTCTGCAGCAGGTTTAATTTACATAACCAAGCCTGTACATGTACAGGCCCATTAAGGAAGGGAAACTTCTGTCTAAGAGTAAGTTATTCATGCATATCTGTGTAACTTGTTCTACAAAGGAAATTAGAAAGTGGTCTAAATGATTTTAAAAAATTGTTTCTTCTAAAACAATATTAATATCTATAGATTTTTTTCTTCAATGTCTGACCATTCACGACCAAAGCAATCATGGAATGTCTGTTAAGAGCCAAGGTGGCTAATTTCTTCATAAATACTGTACCTTGTAAGACTCTTTGTCTAAACACTTCAGGTTGGATCAGCTGAAAGATCTGATTACCATGAGCAATCCATCATATACAACACTCCAGTTGACTCAATGGGACTGGGTTACTAAGCTCTTTCAAGAAAGTGAATAACTTCTTACTTGTGTCATCACTGATATTCCTGTTCGAAGGGTCTGGTGCTGATGAAGTGTCAAAGGAATTGACTCTGCCATGACAGAACATTTTGAGAAATATTCATCTTTGGAAATCAAGTGAAGATCATCTAGAACGAACACTCCCAGTAGCCGTAATTAGTGTACAACACCCCATGATCTCTTGTTTGTCCCCTTGCATCCTCTGAGGTAAATCTTAAAGTTGAACAAAGTTAGTGTGAGTCAACGATACAAATATGCCTGATTAGACTTTGCAAAGAGACAAAGAAACAGCAGTGTATACACTGACAAACAAAGAAAGGACTAAACAGAGAACAGGTGAACACAATAAGGCAACAATGAATGACAGGACAAGGGTAGAGACACAACTAAAAGAGAAACAAAATGGACTCAAACAGAAACATGACAATGTAAACAAACCCTACCCACTTGTTTCCCTGTAGACATACTGCTCCTAATACTTGCAATACATACTGAAGAAAACATCCTTGAAAAAACTCAATTTGCAGTTTAACTGCCTAAACAATAAATATTAGTAACTATTCCAAAATTTTACCTCTTTTATCCTAAATCGCAATGACAAAGCGCTAAGCAGATATGCTGCAGACTTTCATTTCAACCAAGAAACCTATTCAAACATTGTTATGACTCAAACTTTTTTTTTTTTTTTTTGTTAATACAACAAAGCTTGGCTTTTCAAGCACTGCCTGCAGTACATTTTCTGCTGCCATAATTAAATTAAATTTCTAAATTAAATTCACGTAGACATGAAGTAGTTGGAGAAATAAACACTTGAAACAGGCTAAGTGGGAGGGAAGATCACTGTTATACCAAGGTCAATCAATTACAGGTTCAGTTGGTTCTGTTTCAGATATGTGTGCATGTACACCTCCAATCCCATTACTAAAATGGCCACTTAAATCTTCTCATATGTTACAGTTAGAAAGTAAATATATAAGATGCTGTATAGCTTTTTGGCTGTCTTTTTTAACCATTAAACAGGCATCCCAAGATAAATACTCTTTAGTTTCTTGTAGAGAGCATGAGAAAGAATTTTTCACCCAATCCTGTTATCATTTATCAAAGTTGGGTCTGTTTTGAGTATATGGGTCACATGACTTGGTTCAAGTTTTCTGTGACCATTTAATCAGCCTGACCTAAAACCAGCATGGCCGCCCATGGTGCAGGATATGCTGACTTTGTGGTAAGTAATTATATATTACTCTTACTTTTCTTCAAAAAATCTGCTAAAATTAATTGCAAATATTGTCTTAAGATGTTAAAGAAGAAGAAAAAAGCCATATGTTCTTCATGCTGTTATTTAGCACATTTTAAAGTCTGCGTATCCTATGAGATGTTACCATATTGAGGGAACAAAACGGGTTAATCCACAATATTGACAATCTGTGTATTTTAATTATTGTGTGTACAATCTGAGTTTAATTATTGAGCAAATGTTAAAATTCACAGGTTATACATATTTTAGTATGTTCAGGTGACTACATATTAGCATTTGTAACTATATATTTTCCTGCAGGGCTTCACACCTAGCTCATTTTATGGTAGAAGAAATGAGAGTAGAGGATTGAAAGTATTGGTGTGAGTTATAGAGCAGATCCCAGCAAGCTCTCTATATTCTTAGACAAGTTTTATTGTTACTTGTAACAGTCATTACTAATTGGTTGTTCTTCACTTGGATGAACTCTGTTGTGTACAGTGGATATACAAAGTCTACACGCCCTGTCACGTAATGGAGGCACAGACGGAAGCAAGTGCAGGTATGGCAGTTTAATAAAACAAGAAGTCCAAAGGATCAGACAGAAATCGACAGGCAGAGGTCAGGCGATCAGGCAAGCAGTTCAAACTAGGCAAGGCAGATTGACAAGGTTGTAAATGTGAACAAAGTCAAAACCAGAATTTCTTCACATCTTGGTTTCATTTGACTGCTGAATCCATGGTCTGCGAAGAGCTTACAAAGCCTGTACAGGGTCTCACTATCATCAGGAGAGGGGTACAAAAAATTCCAAAATATTTGATGTGCCTTGGAGCACCGTGAAGGCCATTGTCTACAAGTGGAGAAAATGGAGCACCACAGTGACATCATTAAGAACAGGGCATCCCTCCAAAATGAAGCACATGAAATGACAAGACAAAAACATACCAGAGAGGCTGCCAAGAGATCTAGGGTAACATTAAATAAGCTGCAGAGATATATTACAAGTACTGATTTATCTCTGCATGTGACAACAATATCTCATATTCTTCACATGTCTGGGCTATGCGATAGTGTAGCTAGACAGAAACCCTTCTAAAAAAAAAAGCATCAGGAAAGCTTCTAAGCGCCACTAAATCACCCCAAAACCATGCAGCAAATTGTGTTATGGTCTGATGAGACCAATTCCAAAAGGTATAATAATTCCATAATTCCAAAAGGAATTATGTTTAGGGGAAAATAAATGCACATCACCAAAAGAACACCCTACCCATGGTGAAGCATGGTGGTGGCAGCATCATGCTTTGGGGCTGCTTTTCTTCAGCCAGAACTCTGGCTTTTATCAAGGTGGAGGGAATAAAGAATAACTACAAATACTAGTTTATTTTAGTTCAAAACATTCAGGTGTCTGCTAATAAGCTGAAGGAAAGGAATTTTCACTTTTAGCAGGACAATGACCCAAAGTATACATACAAAAAACCAAAGGAATGGCTTAACCAAAAGAAGATCAAGGTTTTTGAATGGCCTAGCCAGAGCCCAGTCCTGAATCCAACTAAAAATCTGTGGGGTGACCTGAACTGGGCGGTGCACAGGAAATACTGTTAACATTTGATGCATCTAGAATGTTTTTGCAAGAAAGAGTGGGAAAATACAATACCCAGAATGCAATATGACAATGGATAATACAAGCACTGGGAGTCCTTACTGTGATCAACCAACCATGTCCAAAAAGAGCAAAGTTGTAAGCATCAGTAGACTTTGATTAATTTATTTCTACTATAAATGCTCATGAGACATGTACATACCCTTCTCTACCCATTCTGTACTCTAATGTATCCTAATGTCTATAGTTATCAGTACTGTACTTTAATGTACTGTAATCTCTACTGTAATCAGCAATATACTGTATTCAGCACTGTACTGCAATGTTATCAGCACTGTACTCTAATGTAACTATTGCTGTACTGTAATCATTAGTGTACTGTAATGTTACCAATAATGTACTGTAATGTAATTAGCTCTGTACTGTAATATAATCAGCACTGTATTATAATGTAATAATACTGCAGTACTGCAATGTAATGTGTATCAGATTACAATGTAATCAAAACTACTATAATCAGTACTGCACTGAAGTATTTCCTTCCACCTCTGTGTGTCATGCCCTGTCATGGACTGACATCCCATCCAGAATCATCAGAGAATAATACATAAACACACACACACACACACACACACACACATATACATACATACATACATACAAATACACCCATACATACAACACTGAAGAAATGACACTTTGCTACAATGTAAAGTAGTGAGTGTGCAGCTTGTTTAATAGTGCAAATTTGCTGTCCCCTCAAAATAACTCAACACACAGCCATTAATGTCTAAACCACTGGCAACAAAAGTGAGTACACCATTAAGTGAAAATTGTTACGAAACAGGACTCAAAACAGGAAGTAAGCACAGGAGTAAAATCTTTATTTTACACTTAAGGCAGGAAACACTCGTTGAACTAAGGCATAAATACTCGTTTAACTAAGGCATGAACACTCCTTTAACTAAGGCATGAACACACGTTTAGCTAAGGCATGAACACTCATTTAGCTAAGGCATGATAACTCGTTTAGCAAAGGCATGAATACTCGTTTAGCAAAAGCATGAACACTCGTTTAACTAGAGCATGAACACTCATTTAACTAGAGCATGAACACTCATTTAACTATGGCAGGAACACTCATTTAGCAAGAGCATGAACACTCATTTAACTATACCATAAACCCTCATGTAACTCTGGCATGAACACTCATTTAACTAAGGCATGAACACTCTTCTAACTCCGGCATGAACACTCTTATAACTCCGGCATGAACACTCTTCTAACTCTGGCATGAACAGTCTTCTAACTCTGGCATGAACACTCTTCTATCTTTGGCATGAACACTCTTCTAACTCTGGCATGAACACTCTTCTAACTATGGCATGAACACTCTTTTAACTATAGCATGAAACTAGGAACAGGAAACTGGACAGAGCATGGACACATTACCACCTGGCACCATTATACATTCCATCTTTCCTTTAATCTGTCATTACTCTACGCTAATACCGCCTGACGTGCATGGCAACGCGAGGGGTTTAAATAACCAGTCACAATTACCTTAATGGCTGACAGCTGGCAACACTTCATGCGCACTTCATGCACATGCACGCGCTCTCCAGCCGCTCGTGCATGTCATTGCCGCAGTGTCCTCTGCTAGCGAGATCATGACAAAAATGTCCAAATTGGGCCCAATTAGCCATTTTCCCTCCCCGGTGCCATATGACTTGTTAGTGTAACAAGGTCTCAGGTGTGAATGGGGAGCAGGTGTGTTAAATTTGGTACCATCGCTCTCACACTCCCTCATACTGGTCACTGGAAGTTCAACATGGTACCTCATGGCAAAGAACTCTCTGAGAATCTGAAAAAAAGAACTGTTGCTCTACATAAAGATGGCCTAGGCTATAAGAATATTGTCAAGACCCTGACACTGAGCTGCAGCACGGTGGTTAAGAACATACAGTGGTTTAACAGGAAAGGTTCCACTCAGAACAAGCCTTGCCATGGTCGACCAAAGCAGTTGAGTGCATTTGCTCAGTGTCATATCCAGAGGTTGTGTTTGGGAAATAGACGTATGCGTGCTGTCAGCATTGCTGCAGAGGTTGAAGGGGTGGCAGGTCAGCCTGTCAGTGCTCAGACCATACGCCGCACACTGCATCAAATTGGTCTGCATGGCTGTCGTCCCAGAAGGAAGCCTCTTCTAAAGATGATGCACAAGAAAGCCCGCAAACAGTTTGCTGAAGACGAGCAGAGACTAAGAACATGGATTACTGGAACCATGTCCTGTGGTCTGATGAGACCAAGATAAACTTATTTGGTTCAGATGGTGTCAAGCATGTGTGGTGGCAACCAGGTGAGGAGTACAAAGATAAGTGTGTCTTGCCTACAGTCAAGCATGGTGGTGGGAGTGTCATGGTCTGGGGCTGCATGAGTACTGCCGGCATTGGGGAGCTACAGTTCATTGAGGGAACTGTGAATGCCAACATGTACTGTGACATACTGGAGCAGAGCATGATCCCCTCCCTTCGGAGACTGGGCCACAGGGCAGTATTCCAGCATGATAATGACCCCAAACACACCTCCAAGATGACCACTGCCTTGCTAAAGAAGCTGAGGGTGAAGGTGATGGACTAAACCCTATTGAGCATCTGTGGGGCATCTTCAAACGGAAGGTGGAGGAGCACAAGGTCTCTAACATCCACCAGCTCCGTGATGTCGTCATGGAGGAGTGGAAGAGGACTCCAGTGGCAACCTGTGACGCTCTGGTGAACTCCATGCCCAAGAGGGTTAAAGCAGTGTTGGAAAATAATGGTGGCCACAAAATATTGACACCTTGGGCCCAATTTGGACATTTTCACTTAGGGGTGTACTCACTTTTGTTGCTAGCGGTTTAGACATTAATGGCTGTATGTTGAGTTATTTTGAGGGGACATCCAAATTAAACTGTTACACAAGCTGTACACTCACTACTTTACATTGTAGCAAAGTGTCATTTCTTCAGTGTTGTCACATGAAAAGATATAATCAAATATTTACAAAAATGTGAGGGGTGTACTCACTTTTGTGAGATACTGTATGTATTTGTGAAGTCCTGTGTCCATGTAATGTTTTGGAAATTCTTTCAGATAGGTTATTCTCTTGAATTTAGGAATAAGCCCCAATGAACAAATGTGCAATAATAAAAAATTAAATTAGCATAAAATATTTAGGTATGGTTTATGCATTTCAGTGCAACTGAACACTCAAGCAAGATTAACTCGGAAGGCATAGCAGGCATAGAAATGGGGAACTAACAGTATGGGACCCTGTTAGCAAACTTCAGTGATTTTGTGTGAATGGAAAGACAACAACAGAAACATCAACAGTGGTTTATGACTCAGGTTCTTTGCGTCTGTGTGAATGTGTGGTGAGATATAAGAATTAACCTGGAATTAATCGTATATGTTTGTAATGTAGACCTAAAAATAATTAGACAAAATCTAATGAGAAAACTGAAAGCACAATCCTCTGTCCTGAGTACTCTCTGTGAGGAAAACTTACTGACCATTACAAAGCGCTGACACTTGAGACGCCTTCCATAAATTTTAAATAAATGTCTGTGAAAAAAATGCAGCCTAAAATATTGTTTTTACACTAAAATGTATTCAATATCCCAACAAATATAGTATAACTTTCAAAACTGAATTCATTTGAAACATATTCACAAATACATGGGAGTGCAATATGCAATCTATATAAGCTAAATTAAATGCTGCCAATGATCAGCTAAACTACATTAATCACATTATTTAATTATTAAATTAATTAACCATTAATACATGTTAATCACCTTTTAATAAAGCATGTGGTGTTTTGACATAGCAAATCACACAAATGTGGACATTTCTGTATATAGTTTTAAAAATTCATTAAAAGGGCTTCTAGGGTGTATGACCTTTGTAGACCTTTAGCTGGTATTCTTAACAACATAATATTTGTAAGTTTTTTTTTTTTTTTTTTTTTTTTTTTCTTTAAACCAAGCATCAGTAGAGCTGAAATGCCCCATACCTTTGCAACACCATCTCTTCATCACCATCACCATTAGTGTCTTTAAAATATTGTGGTATTAGTAGTTTGATAGGCCTGTGGTCCACATGCATCACTTAGCCACTTACCACATACCCTCTAGAACCCCCTCTAAACCAGGAACATGGCGTCATCATTCACTTGGTAACAATCTCCATAGAGACCGCATTCAAGGGGCAACAAGGGTAAGCGGTTTTGACTGCTGCCTTGGATAATGGACATGCTTTCCCGGATCCCGGTCCTCTCTGTGTGTTCAGTGATATGGAATTTTATTGATTGTACTTTACTTCTATACAAAAATAATAACTATGTGCAATTTAACAGGCAATTTTAATCTCATTTGAATAGTGTGTTTTTAGCTCATTTAATACATTGTTTTCAATGTCCCAGTCATTATTCTTAAATTTCTCCTATGTATTTCTTCATGTAGACAATACTCACCTTTCCAAATACAAAAAACAAAAAAGGGGGGGGGGGGGGGGGGGGGGTTGGGGTCTTCGGCACTTTGTGAGGTATGAACCCGTTGAATTCTCAAATCTGATTGGTCAGAAGGGAATGATTGCTATAACAGCATGGCTCAGACAGTAATTCTTGGCTGTAATTCAAATCACTAGTTTATATTAATGTGTTTACTTTAATATATTAATGTTTTTATTTTTTTTATAATAACAGTTCAAACATAGGGACTTGTATAGTCAGGAAGTTTCCCATCATGGAAAAGTCATCAGGACAGATTTTGTGATCTCAACTGTCTCAGTAACATAACCTTTTATTATTATTATTATTATTATTATTATTATTATTATTATTATTATTATTATTATTATTATTAATATTAATATTAATATTAAACAGACAGGCTGGTGAAGAAAAGGCTGTTTATAGCTGCTATAATACATGTAATAACAGGAAGTAACTTGTCCTGTGGAAGTTCCCACACCTTTAAATGTAACTATAAACATATTGTAAAAATACAGTGTGCCTTCAATAATAAATAAAAAAAAATTACAGTTGTCAAATTGATATGGTATAAGAGGAATAACACTTCAGTACATAAATAAAACAATCAACTTCTGGATGATAACTATATCACACTACACTGTAATTGATTATTTCCCTATAACAGCATGCCCCATCATGTTTTATGTAAAGGAATATTCAAGGCTAGGTATGCATTACTCGATTTTAATGCACAATGTGGAGGAAAAGAACCACCAATCTTGTAACACACACCTAGCAGTAGATTATCCAGCTCATACCATGGTCACTTGCCAGCATTGACAAGTTCATGCTGTCATTGATGTTTGCAGTGCAAAATTTGTCTGAAAGGATAAAAATATTTTTTTAATAATTCATTTTCATTTGTTATTTTATTTACGGATTGTTAGATCTAGCATTCTGCTTGCTCTTAATCATACACAGAGGTAAATTAGTGTGTGTGTGTGTGTGTGTGTGTGTGTGTGTGTGTGTGTGTGTGTGTATGTGCGTGTGTGTGTCTGTGTGTGTGTATGTGCGTGTGTGTCTGTGTGTCTGTGTGTGTGTGTGTGTGTGTGTGTGTGTGTGTGTGTGTGTGTGTGTGTGTGAGAGAGAGAGAGAGAGAGAGAGAGAGAGAGAATTACCTGCATCCGTGCAGCATTTCTGCTAATAAGGAAGCTGTGAGGTTAATTACTGTATGCAACTGTAAGTATATGCTACTTTGGTTACAGTTGTTTATAGGCAGTGCATTAATTTAGATGGATTAAACTGATTAAACTGACCAGAACTACCTGTGCATTCAATGATTTGAATGCACAACTTCCAGCTAATCAGAATAGAGCATTCAGACAGACCTTGGTATAATACTTACATACAAAGCATTATAAATAGTTATGGTTAAGTTGGTCATGGCTTTTCTTGTGTTGAAATATCCTGTATACACAATCCACCAATTTTTACTCATTATGATTAATCCAATTGTTATGTGAGATGATGTGTCCTGGAGTGATTTAAAAAGATCTAGATTCATGGCAGGTCTTAATATAGGATATTATTTGTCTGCAGTGATAAGCTGACATTAAAATCATTCCTTATTCCAGTGTTTGACAAGCCATGTTACCAACTATAGATGTTTTGTGTTAGGGACCCACCATTAATGTAACTTAATGCAATTCCAAATGCAGAATTATCTCTTGGATCATATTATTTGCTGCAGAATGTTATTTTAAGGATTTGCTGATGAAATCACTATATGCAGTACAAAATACAGGCTCTATTGTGCATGTTGCGTCCAACAAAGCAAAGCAACCAAGTAAAAGAACAAGTGAGTACATCCAGTCCTCTTTCTTTTTCAGGACTCGTTTCTGCATTAGAAGATGCATGTAAGTCCAAAAGCACTTTAGGCAATGAGATAGCTGTCGATAATGAGGAGTGCCTTTCAGCGGGCTAGCAGAAATGTAGGTTTTCATTAAGGCAAGCCCAATTGCATGATGGCTCTGTATTAGAATGCATTCTGTGGAGACAGGAGTGGAGTGGAAGGGGTCTGTTTAGAAGGCACAGGCTCATTTGCACACTTTCTTTTTTCATGTGAAAAATACAGCGCATTAAGAGAAGCATGAGTGGAAGTTTTGCTTCACTGCCTTAATAATGTGCTCGGAAGAGCTATTGCTATGTAGCCAGAAGAGATGAGTATGGACCTGGTGGCACAAAAGAGCATGTGAATGGCTGTTGTTTACAGGCAAAATGGACACGGCTAACTCACATTAAGGTTGCTAGCAAGACTACTCAGTTGTTATGTTCATGAGAAAATTTAGGAAGATGTACATGGAGCATTATTGTCTTGTTATTGCTAATACATTGTGATTTAATTAATTAATTAGAATTTCTGTTTGCATTAAAGGATTACAGTTGGGGAAATACAGATTTTGTCAGGTATAATGTGCATGATTAAGAGGCATTTCAGAGACATGGTGCAGTGCAAATATGCTTAAGTATAACTCCTATTGTGTTATAAATGCAGCTTTTGAGAGAACTGAGAGAGCATATTTTAATTAGCAGGAGTTATGTATAGATATTAGTTGCATAAATAATGTCACACCAAGCTGAAGAGTTGTAAAATGTCTTTTGTCGCTTACTGAGTTGAGAAGGCATACGGACTAATTACTTGAGTGAAAGAAAAAAATCCATTGATTATGCTCTTTCACGGTGTGTGTGTGTGTGTGTGTGTGTGTGTGTGTGTGTGTGTGTGTGTGTGTGTGTGTGTGTGTGGAGAGAGAGAGAGAGAGAGAGAGAGAGAGGGAGAGAGAGAGAGAGAATGTATTTCTCTATTATACACATTTTCAAGTGGATAGATTTTTTTCCTTTTAAAGAAGTACAGAAAACGGAAAATATATTAATCATATCATGGTTGGATGACAGATGAGCGTTCCCGCTCCTGCAGCACCATGTGACTATTATAAGAGTCATCATACATTGTGTGCCAATTTCAGGCCACAAGTGGGATGTTAGCTTTAATATTTCAATCAGCAACGGACCATGAGCAAGATAAGGACTTTCGTACAGTTCTCAGGGTATAGAAAGGCTCTGCTGCAATTACGTTTAATCTCCTGAGCTATGACATTTGTAACAGTTTCATTATAGATTTTGTTTACATAGAGGGGGAAAAAGAGAAGAAAGAGGAACATTATCTATAGCTTCTTCCAAGAAGATTCAGACGAAGTGCAACTCTCATTCAATTCAAGTTATCCAAAATAAAAACAGGTGTAATAATGGTAATTAGTAAACTAGTGTTAATAGTGAAATAATTTATACTTCTTGTGTTGGGTTTTGTGGACCACACTGACAAGTCCATTATTCAAATCTTAAATTGTAATAGTCAAATTTGGATAATTATTAAAGAAAATTATGGACAAACTCTCTCAAATCTCTGATTTATTGTTATAAATAGGGGGGTAACAATCAGACAACTTAGATTGATTCATCAATTTAAAAAAATGGATTAATATGGATTATAATAAAAGTGTGTAAAATGGCTAGCAAAGTCATTTGCCTATAAACCTGATACTTAATACAGGGTGTCCCAAAAGTCTCCATACATAGGGGAGTATGTATTTTAACACCATGCCTTCCTCAGTGAATGGTTGTGGACGTTCACTTATCGGTTAGTCTCAAAATGTCAAGTCTTTTTGAATTTGTTAATAAGTTTGGCAACGGTGTTGTGTGTGATGTGCATTGCAACCTTACAACAGTTTCCCAATCCAGCCATGAGAATGATTTCAATACGTTCTCTTGTAAAAGGCATTCTTAAAGGCTATCTGGAAAAATAATAATAAA